>NC_133492.1:18262089-18306578 GCF_025370935.1 Choristoneura fumiferana
AAAATCTTTAACAGCGCGATTCAGCTTTTCCTTGAGACGAGATAGTGACATCTTTTGATGCAAAAGTAAACTAAAATCCGGTTTAACACATAGTGACTATAATATTTGTGTTATATTTCCTTGTATTTCTTAGTAGTTACTTCTAATGCCTTATGGGGATGGCACAATATTTAATTTATTAAAAATACGACTTGTTTTTAAATTACCCTTTGCCAGGAATATTATATACATGTTCCAATAAATCAGGTCTTTTGAGACATATGTTTATGCTAAACGTTTTTATGATAATTTGTGTATTTATGAAATAAAACAATATAAATTATTGCATTTTTATTATATTACTCTGCAAATTAACTAAAACCATCTAAACACATGCAATGCGTTTAGCTTATGCTAAACGTTTTTATGATAATTTGTACATTTATGAAATAATAAAACATAAATTATTGCATTTTATTATATTACTCTGCAAATTAACTAAAACTATCTAAACACATGCAATAAGACAGCTTTTGTCTACATCATTTTATGTGGTTATGGTTATATAACAGAGACGCTTCAAAATACGGATTCTTTTAATCTTCAAATCACGCATTTCACATGTAACCTCAAGGTCGCTATGACTTTATATGGAATCACCCCTTTTTAGTAGCCACACAAGCCACTTCATTCTGTAAATGATTTAGCAGAAACTCTTCCTTCAATACACTTTGAAATAAAGAATATAAACCCATTTGTGCATAAATATTTTAATGTAGCATGACTCTTACTGAGACCATGTCCTTTTATTGTTTTGGTAAAAAAAACACGATATCTCTCCCTTCTGTTATGTTCTCCTTTGCTGTGTTTGATGTTGAAGGGCTAGAGGGTTCGTATAATCATGTTGTTGATGAGCAACTTGCAGTGGAAGATGAAGCTGACTTGCACCAAGTCGCTTGTAAAGACTAGGATGCATAAATACGCAGAATTCTGAAAATCTCGTCTGTATTTCATAGACAACGTACAAAGCATTAGAGAACATTTCTGTAATGCTCCATTTCAACTCGAATACTGTCGGAGTCGTCTGAATCCATTGTAGGGATACTGTGGTTCGAATTTACTCGTAAGGCAGTCCAAATATCAAGCCAAGTGTCGTCGAGACTGCAAGATAGCGTTGTCGAAGAAGCAGAGCCAAAATAGTCGTTGAAACTATCCAATCGTGGTCCAATTATCATGCAAAGGTCGTGGAGAAATGCGGCAAATTTTAAAGTACTGAGTTTGTGCTGAGAGGTCTTTAAAAAATTATCCAAAAAACACTGATCGCACCAAATCGCAAAGTAAATAAAACGGTTTTAGGTTAGATTCTACTTGACAGTGACAGCAGTGACAGTTGACTTCATTTTTTTTATTACTGTTTCTACTAAGTACTAAGCCCTCAACGGTTCTGCAATTTCATCTCACAAACGTCATATCGACCACTTAAAAAAATATTTCTAATTAATAAGAGGAAATAAAAATAAAAGAGCTGCAGTTCCTCGATTATTAAGACATCGACTATCGAAAAAAAATATATAATTAGCGCCTCTCCAAAAAACTTTACTTAGCCAATCGTTTGCATGTCATAAAACAATAATACCAATAGACGTGTCTGTCAACTTGAAAGTTCGACTTTAGCAACATATTCGTTTGATACGAACTTGGAGTTGAGGATTGATTCGCGCTGTCATCGTTCATCCACCATTACCTCTCATATTTCGTTTTCTAGAATTTTTTTACCGTACAACGGCAAAAAACTACTAGACACTGGCAAAATTGTCCTCCGATGGACAGAGCCATATTTTTTTAAAGAAACAACAACAACAACATAGGAACTTGTTTAAAAAATTGGTTAGACCACTTATTTGGCTGATGGTACCTGTGACTTACCATTGAATGAAATAATCTGAAACAAATGTAAATACATTTTTTTAACTTTTAAATAAATGGTAGTAACCTTAATAATTTTATCGTTCGTGATCGCTAACTTTCAAACCGCTATAACTCAAAAAGTTGCTTAGGTGAGTAGACACGTTCTTTTCGTGGACTCTTCATTTTGTTACATTTTTTTTAAATACATATATAGAATAGGGGGCAAACGTGCAAACGGATCGCCTGAGCAAATCAGAGCTGATAAAGACTATTTAGTGAAATAAAACATTTATACATAACCTAAGACCAAAATCTAATATTTTGTACATACTCGGCTTACTTTCACGCCTCGAAAAAATAAGGTAAGGCGAGTTACCGGTGAAGTTGCGTAAAGTTGCGGCGAGAGTTGCCGGGAGTTGCGCGAGTTGGCCAGAGTTGGCAGGTGGGGCTTAGCGCGGCGTCACGTGGAACACCGTGGCGCGGAATCGCAATTGCCGGTCCCCGGGCGCTTGGATTTGACTTAATGTTCTCTTATTGTTTGGGACATGGGGGGGCGTTTTGACGTGGGTGTTGGTTGATTCTGTTAGTCAACAATGTAGTCAATTTGATTGCTAAGCCACTAAAGAATTGTCATCGTGACTTAAGCGACATTTGATATGCATTATTATTATTATTATTATAGATAGAAAAAAAATAGTAATCATTAGTTGTCTGCAGACCATAGTGACTACATAGTGATACGTTAAAAAATACCTTATACTTTAAAAACGTCGAAGTATCTGGAGCAGTTGAAATAGCGGTCTACATCCCGTTGAAAATATGTATAATTTAATGTATTAAACCATGAATTGTTAAAGTGGTCTGACGTAATATAAAATGAAACTTGGCTTACTTACAGATAAACAAGATCGAGACATAATATTTAATATCCTTGAGGGAACTTTAACCTAAACAAAAAAGTTGAAAAGTCTTGGCTTTCCATGTGACGATTTAACTTCATGTGTAATCAATAAATGGCGTTCTCCGAGCGAATGTGGCACTTTAATAATGTAATTGTTTTACGTTGCATCATAGCACGTTATTTGGATAGTACGAGATAAAAACGTGCCGCGAGAATCGTGTCAGTACATTTACTACATCAACTTTTTTTTTTTTTTTTTTTTTTTTTTTTTTGTATTGAGGAGAATTATGGTCGCATCTTAAAACGTCTTTTCAAGAATCGTTTCATTCACAAAACTACTTTACTAAAAGCGTATCCTTTATTCAGAGCAGGACGTTAGCATTTTTATAAAAATTTTGTGGCTTATTTTGTAGCCGAGCGCCCGCCAATTAAAAATAAGAGGAGTTATTTTTAAGAAAGACTTTTGTCTGGAGTTTGTAAGCCGCTTTTCAAATATTCTCTTGGAAAGGGTTAGCCGGCCGGCGGGGACTAGTGCCTTTTATATTTCACTGAGGAATATAATGTCTTGTTGGCTTGACTTTCTATGGGATGACCATTAATTCAATGTCGTTTAAAGTATCTCTGACAATTTTTTTAAAAACGGTAATGTGATTTGCAAGGTCTGGGTTCATTTCATTTTCTCGTAATAGTAAATTGTTGTCCAGTAGTCGGCCGCCCAAATAAAAAGGTTATCATAACTTTTTAATCAAATTTACGTGTATGTTATGTTTACATCTTATAATTATAATTTTATCCACTTTCCACAAAATTTCCACTATCCACAAAAGCCGCGGTGGCCGAGTGGTTTGACCTATGGCCTCTCAAGCAGAGGATCGTGGGTTCAAACCCCGGCTCGCACCTCTGAGTTTTTCGGAATTCATGTGCGAAATTACATTTGAAATTTACCATGAGCTTTACGGTGAAGGAAAACATCGTGAGGAAACCTGCACAAACCTGCGAAGCAATTCAATGGTGTGTGTGAAGTTCCCAATCCGCACTGGGCCCGCGTGGGAACTACTGCCCAAGCCCTCTCATTCTGAGAGGAGGCCTGTGCCCAGCAGTGGGACGTATATAGGCTGGGATTATTATTATTTATCCACTTTAAGCAATTGATTTAACTTGAAATTTTGTGCACATAAAATAAATCAACAATTTAATTCAAATCAACAAATAGTACATGTAGTTATAACATTTTTCGGTGTAGTTTTCAGCGAGGAAGCTTTGTGTAGATTATATATTTTGGCAAACTTAAAGTTCGATGGACTTTTGCAAGGCTACAGGAATCTGAAGAAACAAAGAAAACAAAATAAGACAGGTAAACGCAGTGTTGGATTACAACTTTGCGAGTCTTCTCCTAAGCATTCAGGTCACGATGAACAATTATTTTTGTTTTATGAACGTCCTCGTATACCTCTAGCTAGATGGTTCCGGCTTCTTAGAAAATTATGAGCTATAAAACTTTTTTTACTACAACTTGTAATAATAAATATTATCAGAAATCAAGCAACAATACATAAAACTATTATTCTTTATTGCCACCACAAATCAGCACAAAAGTTAAACCGTTGCAATTTAAACAAAATACATTACATTCGAGCGTTAGATTTATTTTGCGTTCTATTTGTATTATTATCTGTTTTTATAATAAACGAAAAAATAGGGTGGACGGTTAAATGTGCCGCTGAGTGTATTAATGTGTTTTGGCCAAAATACGGTTATTTTGAACATGATACGTCATGGTATGGTCATTTAATAAGGTACGGTTAATCCCAATCATCTTTAGCATAGCATTTTAATTGGTCAATATAAAAAACTCCAGCACGAAGATCAAAAATAACACGCAGCGCTCCACAAGAAATATTTAAGGTATTTTCGTACATTTATCCGCTGTATCGGTTAGCCAGGTGGAAACTATCCAACCCGACGAGCGGAATTCAAAGGCCAATACATCAGCGGCCTCCTGGGCCCAGCGGCATCAATAAGACAAATAACTTAAATAAAAGGAAAATACATTCTCTCGCAAAATTGTCTTAGTATATCAACTGACAGGCGGAATCGACGCGGAAAAACTATTTCTGACACCTCGATCATCGGGGAGCACCTCTGCCGCCCCTCAATAAAACCAATATCACATCATAACCATACGCCCAGTTTAACGGAAGCCACGACAAGTTCTCGGTTACCCCTTTCAGTTGTGTTGCTTTACCGCGCAAGAGGCGTGCGGCGGCTCAAGGTGTATTGGCGTTTCAAATCTCAACTCGGCTCCTGGGAGTTGACAACCAATGCGACGCGCGCGGGACTGGCAAGCCGCGATTGGATCCCACAGTAATGAGCCGGGATAAATACCGGCCGACTGATTGCCGGGGAAAATTACATTCGATAGGCCCCGGACCGGTAACTCGGTTGGTTATTTCTGCCGTTCCGCTGAGGATACCTTATTTTTGTGATAAATCGCTTCCTAGACGTGTATAAGATTCCGTTGGTGCTGCGAATTAATGCCTTTACTGCGCCCTGAAGGATAGCTTTCTTATCAGTAGCGTGGCACTTTAATAACTCGATTCCAATCGGGTTGCCCAAGTTTGCGTATACAAACTGCTCGATGTTGCATATGAAGACATTCTCAAGGCACGATTTTATCGATTTCACATTTGAGAATTAAATCCGCCCTTAAAATGGTTTCGCCGGAAGACCAGCGCTGTCTCCATCCGAGGAGTCTGCATTAATGCTGAGGCGGGACCATTTCGGGCACATAAATACAATAGTTTCACATTATTAACTTACCTTTTCCTTTTCTTTTATTTTTATTTTAATTTTGATATATATTTTTGTTTCTCGAATAAATGTTTTCATTTCAAATTGTTTCTCTATGCTATTACTCCTTATAACTACTCCAATCAGCTGCTTGTTGTTAACGTATGAAACCTTATACATATAACATAGTCGCAATCACTATTTTTAATTATTAAACGTATTAAGTCTAAGCTAAATTGGAAGCGACTCCTTTTATACAAACTGCCCACAACAACTTTCTCAAAACTTTTCCTACGAAACCGATGCATAAAACCTTAAAACGTTTCCATCGCTGCATTTTACCTTATAAAATGTTAAAGATATTCAGGGCCAAGTTAGCAACTATCGAACAAAAAGGCCAAGTTAACTCGGCAGGTGAAAGAATGGAAACTGAGCGACGCGTCGAAGTTCGGCGTCTTACCTACACAACTATTTATTTATTACGCCTGTGGGCTTTACGGGTAGCAAACGCCAAGTTGTCGATGCGACCGTCTTCAATCTTAATACCAGTATGTAAAGCTCAGAGTAGTAATTAAGGAATGTGTAGGAACGGAAATAGTGTTGGCCAAGTTTCCGTTCCCGGCCAAGTTGGTACAAATAAACATGTTCAGCTAAGGTACAGTCGTTTGCGCTGATTTACTGTAAATATGCATTGTTTAATGCTAGTTTCGGAGTCAGCGAGTTAGCAGCTCATTTTATATGAAACGAGCTAACGAGAAGCTTAAGGGTGTTATTGTTGTTTATGGCATGTATGGATAGTGTAGCTTGGATGGTGGTTAAAATTGTATAAACCGTATTGCAGGTGGTAGGACCTTGTGCAAGGTCCGCCCGGATTGCCACCACCATCTTGCTCGCTAATCCTGCCGTGAAGCAGCAGTGCTTGCACTGTTGTGTTTCGGCGTGGAGAGTAAGACAGCCGGTGAAATTACTGGCACTTGAGGTATCCCATCTTAGGCCTCTAGGTTGGCAACGCATCTGCAATACCCCTGGTGTTGCAGATGTTTATGGGCGGTGGTGATCTCTTACCATCAGGAGACCCATTTGCTCGTTTTCCATCCAGTCAAATAAAAAAAAAAAAAAAAAGTTCTTGGAACGATTGGTAAGCTTAGGACATAGATAGATGAATGGATTCTATTAATAACAAACTCATGTCCTCTTTACGTATATTCCTACGATTTTTCAATACGACCGTGTTCGATTCCCGAAAAACTTGTATGTATGCGTTTTTCTTGTAATCTAAATCGATGCAAATATGGTTCCTAAGAATAGATCTTTGTATGTCCTTATAGTTCCAGACTTGCCCATACTGATCGATGTAAAGGTGTCATCCTGTATAGTTTATGAAGCGACTACGTTCTCGCTTTAACAAATGGGTATCAGCCATTTTGAACTATAAAACCGACTCACGAAAACGCAATCCTGAAACAGAAGCTGTTTGCTTTACTTATTAGGTGGAATCGCGAGTTGATATTCCGCGTAGGTCGCGATGTGTGGTGCACTGCACAAGAGGGTAGCGTTGTCTAAAATACTGATCACAAAGTAATGACCCACTTGCTCGTTTGCCATCCATTCGTATAAAAAAAATGAAGAATGTTTCGATCAGGTGCTTCCAAAATTATCCATACCAGATAGATTGTAGTCATATTCGCACTGAAGGTTTCAAGCATATTTAATTATACTTAATAGGCTACGAACGTGCGTATGCGGCTGGCCGTGCAATTTCAGCACGCCGTCTCTTTCTCAAGAGATACTTTTTTTTTATATTCGTATATAAAAAAACATGGATGGATGGCAAACAAGCAAGTGGGTCTCCTGATGGTAAGAGATCACCACCGCCCATAGACACCCGCAACACTAGGGGGATTAAAGATGCGTTGCCAGCCTAGAGGCCTGAGATGGGATACCTCAAGTGCCAGCAATTTCACCGGCTGTCCCACTCTCCACGCCGAAACACAACAGTGCAAGCACTGCTGCTTCACGGCAGGATTAGCAAGCAAGATGGTGGTAGCAATCCGGACGGACCTTGCACAAGGTCCTAACACCTGCAAACTTTGCATACTTTGAAGAGGGATGGCACGCTAAAACCGCGCTGCTTTAGTTATTTGGATTATGATTTTCAAAATGTTGTCCTTTGCTTATATTGGGTAAACGCACTTCTTGCTACTTTTCATAGTTTTATGTGAACGAAATGTATTATTAACCATTACAACAGGGTCATTAAAGTGTGTTCAGCTAAAAAGGAGTACTTTTCCTTGAAGCCTTTCTCGAGTCTTTCCCAAAATGCTTGTATGCATCATATACTCCTCGAACAGAAATTTGTATAATTATCCGCTACAACCTAAAACCTGCACAGTCGCCGTATCGGGTGCGGCAGGATTTATTTATTGTCCTTTAAGGTTCCCGTTTAGCCTTCGTTGAGCATCGCGTAGGGTGCGCTCCCATTGAGGTAGCGAAGTGAAGAAAGCAAAGAGGAGTGGGTATAACGCACCACAGCTAATGACCGATTCCAGATTTTAATGATTCATGGTTAAATAAATTACGTATTTTTTAGAGCATGAGAGACGGCGAAACCTTAAATTTTATCGCGGTAAGATTGCTGCGCCATTACCTACATAAATACAACACACGTCTTACACGTCTACACAAGAAGGATGTCCAGTAGGAAGAGGAGATATGGTCTAAATAGATAGTCATCATTTTATTATTATTTGGTTACTGGTTTCTGTATTATTTGAGATTCACCAGTTCTTAAAGCGTGTCGTCATACTAAAATTTTCTAACAAGCATGAAAACTAAGCTTGTTAGAGAAGACTTGTGCTCATCAGTGGGACGGTGCTCAGCAGCAGAAGCATTTAAGCGGCTACGGTGTTTATAATATAAACAGCTTAAATTAACTAATACAGGTGGATTACAAAAGATGTAACAATAAAGCCAATTAAAGGTTTCCACACAAAGGTTTCCATACGAAGATATGAACAGATTAGCACAAAGAAATGGAAAACAAATGATAAACAAAAAATAAAATAAATGGAAAACAAAACAGAAAATTTTTGAACAAAAAAAAATCAAAGAGGCCGGGCTGAGCCCCGGGATGAGGATCAAAGAAATTTAATGCTATACGGTTTCTTACTGCAGCAGGTTTAAATCGGTACAGATCTAAACACTCTCTTATTACCTTGGCAGTAGAGTAGGTAATTTTGAGCACCATAACCGCTCATCCACTTCTGCTGCTGACTGTACAGGGCAGCGATGGTGATTACCCACCATTACAACCGGCTCAGCTGTGCCCCTCTGCACTGCGCAAGCGACGCACATGGTTTTTATTTATCGCGGCGATATTGTGCTCATCGGCTACTCGCCAAGATTTATTCCTTACGTACCAGTGGTACACACAATTTAATATTGTTTCATTGTGGTAATTTCTATTTACAAGCTTATATATTATTGTTTATTAAACTTGCAATGTTTGTTATGTTTTTTTTTAAATTACGTGTTTGACGGGGTCAACCAAGAAATCAATAAGTTTTGGGATATACTGAGTGACATTTCAAATAAAACGGGCTTGCTTGCGAAATTGCGAAGAGCTCAAATGAATTTTTTTTTTATTTAACAATATAGTACTTACATTATTAAGGTTATTAAAAAAAAGACTAATATTGACCAGTTGACCAGTTCGTCTCACTTGTAAACCTTTACAGCTACACCGTTGACGAGTGAAAAATCGCGTCAATCCATCGCCGCCATTTTGACGGGAAATCAAATAGGAGAGCAGTGAAACAAGTCTACGCTAAAAGTTTATTCTCTGACGGTGTGAAAATATTGTGTGATTTATACTGCGTGGCCGCGCAGCAGTGGATTTCTATTTTACCGACCATGGACTGCAATGTATCGCAACCGCACGTTATTTTTCGCACTATCAACATGACATAGCTTTGGTCTCGCAACTCGACGAACTTTCCAGAACAACCACCGATCTTCGGCAACTTAAACTGACTTAGATATTACAGAAAGTTATCAAAATCCAGTTAGTTGTTGTGGAAATTGTGAAAAATGGATTTGCTATTGCGAAGCGTGTCTTGATTGAAAATTCTCGGGGGAGTAATATGCCAGCTTACAGAACAACATAAATGAATTATAAAATTATATAAAAAATATATCTATCCACTTAGATACACAGATAGATACAGGTTGATTCACTAGAGCTGGCACGAATGGATTGAATGAGTGAATGAAAGTATTTGTGTGTTTCCTATTTCAATACACTTCACACAAATATGAAAATGCGATGCATCTGTCATTTTCCAACAAAAATGTCTAAGTGGCATTACTTTAGTTCAATTCAATCCATTCGTGCCAACTCTTGTGAAACAATCTGTACATAAATATTCAAAAGGAAGGTTTTGCATTGCCTATTAAGTAAACGAATATCTACCTAATGCTTTAATAACCTGATTGAATCTGCAACTGGGCTACTGCAAAATTCGGAAATCGAAGTTCATGTCGTTCTGTCCCTTTCAGTCTCGTATTAAATCACTAAGCGTCAGCGGGACGGCAAGATACGAAGATCGATTTTCTGTGCATCTATATTTCAGTTTGTATTTTCAATTAAGGTTTTACGGGATGACCGTAAAAGTAAAATTTGGAATTGAAATAAAAAATACAAAAGATTCCAAAAAACCAATCTTAATTTGATTGCTTAGTAACGATATCTCTTGTCCGGGTGAGCGGTTAGTTCCAATGGAGTGCCGAAAAAGTTTCTCGATGAGGGCTACGGCATAGATGTCGCTAGCGTCACTGCTTAAGTGGCTAAATAAGAAACAAACAAGCTGAGATATGAGGTGCATAGGGGAAACTCGTGTCGGTACCGTTGACCATCAGCGTTATAGCACGCGGTACGGATTACCGAGGACCTGGGTTCGATTCCCAGTGATGGTCTTATTTTTCTGGTTTTTCTGTGCATCTATATTACAGTTTATATTTTCACTTTACGAAGATCGAGTTTTTGCACTTCGCAGTACAGGGCCTGGTGTTACTTTGTGGAGTTCTATATCAATGAACTATAAACAACTAGTCTTTTCCCGCGGCTTCGCACACGTAAATCATTAGCTTCAGCAGCTGTATTGATATTACGGAATTTTTAAAAATTCCCGAAAACTAAATCGTTTTTTCATTGACGTTACATTAAAAACAATCATGGTCAAATTTCATGACTAAGCCCAGCGGTTATTAGTTTGAGATTTTATCCCTATCCCGTGGGACATCGGGATAAAAAGTAGCCTATGTATTATTCCAGACGTCCAGCTACCTACAAAAGTATCAAATTTCATGACTCTAAGCCCAGCGGTTGCTATTTAGAGATTTTATCCCTATTCCGTGAAAATATCGGGATAAAAGGGATATTTGGAAATAATTCCGATCCGCATTAGCGATCCCTTCAAATAGCGAACCTACTGTGTTAAAAATAAAGTTGTGTTAAATACTTGTGATGTATACATATCATTTAATAATATTGTAAATCTGTTTTAAAAAAAAATATATACCTCGTTGAGTTTCTTGCCGGATTCTTCTCAGCAGAGGTTTTTCCGAACCGGTGGTAGATTTTTTTTGACATTCATAAGTGCTTGTTATAGCCTAAATTGAATAAACATATTTTGACTTTGACTTGACTTTGAAAAAGTATCCTTTGATCCAGGTTATAAACTAACTTTTTGCCAAGTTTCATTCAAATCCGTCCAGCCGTTTCAGCGTGAAGAAGTAACAAACATACTCACTCACTCACAAACTTTCACATTTAGGATTAGTTTGCTCATCCGCAACCGACCCAAGTACCATGGCTACCTCTATGTAACAAAGAGACGTTGAGTTGAATTCACTTCAGCGTAAAGCCGGGAATACACAAGTCAAAGTCAAAGTCAAAATATCTTTATTCTATTTAGGCTATGAAAAAAATGAAAAAATGAAAATGAAAAATGAAAAAAAGATTTATTTCACCATAAATTATTTTAATTCGCTATAACCAGCACTTTATGAATGTGAAAAAAAATCTACCACCGGTTCGAAAAAGCCTCTGTTTTGAAGAATCCGGCAAGAAACTCAACGAGGTATTTTTTTTAAAACCGATTTTCAATATTATTTAATGATATCTATACATCACAAGTATTATTTAACACAACTTTATTTTTAACACAGTAGGTTCACTATTTGAAGGGATCGCTAATGCGGATCGGAATTATTTCCAAATATCCCTATCCATAATTATAATCATTAACTTTATAATACGCCTTAGATATTAATGTCTTCTTGATAATAATAGATCTGAATTTTGTATCCGTTTCATTTGTAATATTTTTTGGAATTTTATTATAAAAACGTATGCAACTTCCCAGAAACGACACATGCCTGCTGCTCGCACATTTTCATACAAGTAGCTTGCATACTTGTTTTGTATGAAGATTGACGTACACGTGCCAGCTATTCGTCCGCGTCGTCGTTTCCTTTTTGTATTCCCGTAGCTCTATCGTAAGGACGCGAATGAGCAAAGTACCTTATTGTTTAGAGTTATAAGTGAGAATCGCGAAAGTTTAAAACATTTTAACAAATATATTTTTTTATCGAACAGCTGGCAAACGAGCAGGCAGGTCACCTAATGGTAAGTCATCACCGCCGCCCATGGACACCTACAGCATTATTAGAACTGCGGGTGCGTTGCCGGCTTTCCAATAGGCGATACACTCGCGTTTTGAAGGTACCCAAATCATAGCTAGAAAATAAATACACCAAAATTTCCACACCATAAATAATTTTCACTCGAATTTGGACCGGAATTTTGTCAAAGCCTTTCATTTGTTTCGTATTTCTCATTCTTTCCATTTATTCTAAATTTATAATATATGCTAAACTTAATGGGTCCAGAGATGTATTGTGTCAAAATCTCCGAGCAGCTAGCACGCCTTCATGGTGAAATAAAGTGGACAGTCACTAATTTAAAACCTTCGTAGCTATCGCTGCTTCTTTCGTGACTAAGCCGGTGGCACGCCGTGCGATCCTAGCTCGCATGCAATATGCAGCAATGTATTCAAAGCCGAATCAGCTGCCACGGGACATGTGCGTTAGACGCCCCGAACTTTGCCAGGGCTGTGGAGCTGGGGGTTCCAATACAATAGTTATTTTGTTAAATAGAGTTTACCCGCCGCTTCAAACGCGTAAACTGTTAAATCTGGTAGTTACACAATTGAAATTCCGGGATTTTACAAAATTCCCCTGGGAATCCCCAAAAAATTATATCGTGGTCTTCATTGAGTTTGTGTAAAGAAAAACTGTAAAAAATTCCAAGACTCTAAACCCAGCCACCCATTTTCAAGATTTTATTCCTATCCCGTGGGAATATCGGGATAAAATTTATGTTATTCCAGACGTTCAGCTATCTACATACTTACGAAATTTCATCTAAATGCGTCCATCTGTTTTAGCGTGAGGGAGTAACAAACATACACACACACACACACACACACACACACACACACACACACACACACACAAGCTTTCGCATTTATAATAGATTTCCGAACCACAGCCACTAAATTTAAAAATTTATACGAAACAAAACTCTTTAAAATATTGTATCTTTTTGTCGCATGAACTGAAAAGCAAATTATTTCACAACTACAAACTTAAGTATTTGTTATAAGTTTTAAACTGACACCTCCACCTGTTCCTGAGTTTAGTTAAAAAGGCTTTAAACAACTTATTTTACTTCCAATAACTCCCTTAGTTAGCACTGTATCTCCATCCTAACAAGGTTCACATTAGAAACACCACTGAAATGTAAATAAGATCATAACATCCTAGTTTTAAATAAGTAAATGTTCGCAGGAGAACAGATTCTTTCGACATTACTAAGTTTATCTTCAGCATATTTAAGGCAATCCGGTGAGCTCTGATTGGATGAGAACTAGTTGCATCAATTTATACTCGTGCATACAAGTTACGCGTAAGTTTGAATTTGAATATGCATCCGGGAGTTTTCATGCCAGTGTTGTGCAAAATAGTTTGAGATTGTGTCGAAAGAAATACCTACTAACAAGGTAACAAGTTTTTTAACCGACTTCAAAAAAGGAGGTTATCAATTCGGTTGTATTTTTTTTAAATTTTTGTTTCCTCGGACACTGGCTCAGCAGCAGCAGTTTGAAATGGAAAAATCAAATTTGACATTTTATGTACAAAACTTAGACAATTTAGTTTAATACGTTGTATAATTTATGACAAAGATTAAACCAATCAGCTGTTTTAACTGCCTACCATGCAATTGTATGATTTTCGTCTGATAAATTAATTAATTACAGACTATACTTGGTTTGGATAGGTATTTAACGAAAAGCAAACAAACTTCAGCTGCCAGATTTGGTACATTCAAGGATTTAAAACATTTTACTTATCTATCATTGTAATACAAACTAGACTAGTGTATTTCAATACAGAATTGTAAATATTTAGATAGTTTAATGGGGGTATTTCGATATTTACCACTTCACGTTGATTTGTTTACATTTATGTAGTTAAATACCTATCCAGACCATAAGTCGCGGTCAAACAGCTGGTAATTAATTATAGGTTAATATTTAAGAAGTATGCAAAATTCAAGCAAAATGGGTTTTTTACCGTAGCCAAAATGGCAAAATGAAAGTTGATGAAAATAAAAGATACGATGACCTGAAAGCTTAATTTTTTGATGTTGTTTGATATCGACTGTCGATTGCATTTATACTCTTTAAACAAGGGGAAATGTATGCACTGGGTTATTTTTATAAAAATAGAGTAGGAATACTAAAAATAAACCAAAGTACTAAATCCCTTATACGTGATCCTCCACGCACTAGGGATAATAATAGCAGCGGGCGATTAAACAACTTCTATTTATTCTTCTTTTCTGAACAAGTGAAATCTCAATGAACATTGGCTGTCACTCAAAATATTAGAACCGATTTGTCGAATTATTAGTCATCTGATTCCTGCTTCGTTGAATTCTTATTTCGTAGAGATCTAGCTTCATAGATGTCTTGCTTCGTCTAATTTTCATAGATTATATGATAATGTGCGAATATAGTTGCTTAATTATTTTTTAATATTCAAACGTTATATTTCTAGTATACAATAACAAAAATAAATAAACCGCCAACAAACTGAAAAACAAAAAAATAATAAAGTTTTTTTTTATTTAACCTTAATCTAGGTACTCGTTTGAAGTCGGTGCCTCAGCACGAGCCAGCAGGAGTGATTGAAGCCCAGTATTAGGTGAGGTAGACGACTATAGCCCCAATCCTGCTGGCTCGTGCTGAGGCTCGACTTGAGAACATCCTCGGTTTTTTTCGTCGGTTATAAAAAACGCTACATACGAGCAAACACACAATTTGGAATGGATAAGAATTCGAAAAACAAATTTTGTAAGGGTTCTGAGCGAGGAGGGAACCCTAGTTGCCCTCAAAAGCAGATTTACGTCGAGCTTCGTGCTTAAGCAAATGTATCACGGCAAACAAACAACCTACTACTATAATAGCGCTGCAAATACTTATGTACCGAATAGAAATCAAATCATATGGAACGATACTTAAGTGCAGTTTTTACAGTTTACATACAAGTAGGAAAAGGGGGGGTTGGAACGGGCTTTGCAAATTCGAAATAAAAAACATGGTTGTCTCACAGAAAAAAAAACAATAATATGTACTTATAATAATATTAGAGATTTTAAATAAATATTTTATGGCTATATTTATACATATTATGCGGAATAATATGTGCATTATATACTACACATAATAATATGTATGTATGAATAGTAGAATTTAGACGTCAATTGGTGTCAATAGTCCCATGATATTGTAATGAAATTTCTACACGGGGTAGCGGGTCGCTGCAGGTGAGGAATTAAGCTAAAGTTTGGGTGCAACAAGATGTTTATTTCTAAGGATACTCACAATTATCCCGCTCCCATCAACCATACATACACTGTGTATAATTAAAATCCTACTTCCTTATGAAAACTAAGGGTCGTGAATGCAATTGGCCAGTGATCTGTGATTACTTAACTATCTAAATAATCTAAATAAAGGTAACTTCTATACCTCGGCTCCGAAGCTGCCAAACCTGGCTGCAGGCCACTGTGGGCCACTCTAGGACGCCGCCTCGTGCCAGACGTCCCAGCGCCACTGACAGTAAACCACGCTGGGCAGGCCAACCAGCTCCACAGCCGCCAGGACTCTTGTAACACTTCTACACGAAGCCACAACAACCACACTTCAACCCTGTGCTCTTAGCATCTCCTGTGGACGGATCATGAATTAGAAATTACTCCAGTGGGGTCCCTAAAGGACAGAAGGGACCAGCTTGCTCAGCCTGGTTAACAGACAATGAAATTTGGAATTTATAAGCACACCGTCGAAGAAATGCAGACTTGCTTAGCGCTGCCTGGGTCACGCTGTCTACTCCACGAAGGCGCAAGACTTTGGACACCACAGCGATCTACAAGCAAAGATTGAGGATTAGCGTTGTCGACCCAAAGGGAAGGCAGGGCTCCAGTGGTTTGTCCACATACCACTTAATTTCGGAAGATACCACGTGAGTCGCTCCACGTCACGCACACCACAATACCCCACTGAACACAAAAATGAAAAATAAGTAAAGAGGAACGCTGACAGCGTATTCCGACGCCTTTACGAGTACCAGGTCCATCCAGAGGAACTCACCAAAAACAGAAAATAATTCCCACTTAGGAACACAACCACTCTTCAACCATCAATCAAAATGGCAGTTCACCCAAAACGCGCCTCGGTTTACTAATGTATCGGCGTAAATTATTTAGCAAATTATTAACTCCCACTATTATCCCATATTTTTATTTAGGCGAAATGTTATTTCCCAAGCAACGTTTCGCACTGATATCATTTCCCAACTAATGATTCGATATTAATATTATGCAAATTAACCTGGATTTTTTTAAAGATGCATTCAGAGTAAAGTACCTATCATTTATGTTTTCGTCAATGTATTGATTGGCATACCTTAATTTAGCAACTTATGAATGGCATCCAAACTTTTCTAGTGTCATTTATCCTGGCTGCTATAAAAAAAAAACCTAACATCAAGGCTAAGGCGGGAGCTACGCTCCGCTTCGCTCCCGCCTTAGCCTTCTGAACCTAAACTATCCAAGTCGCTTTGTTCCGAAACCGTCTTGCTCGCTCGCTTCGCTCGCTCGCACAAATCTGAAGTATAACTTTGCAATGTAAAAAATTGCCCAAATGTTATTTGACAATTTGGTATTTGCGGTAAGCCAATCATTGCTACATAATTATTGCCACATAAATGTGTGATGAAGTAAAATTTTGCAATGTAAAAAGTTGCGAAATAAAAAAATGTGTAGTAAAGTTTTATGCCAAATATTAGTTTGCCAAATGAAACTTTTGGCGACAAGTTGGTTGCTAAGTGAATTGGCGAAGAATTTTCGCCGAAAAGGCAGTCACCCGCGGCTCATGCTCGTAGAGCTGTCACTGTTTCCATGTACGGTTTTTTTAAGGACATCACTAGAGTCAAATCCAAATCATTAATTCCAAAACCAGCCCTTAAGAAAAAATATCTATTTAATCCACATTCTGTAAACGATCTACATAAACGGAGATTAATTTAAATGTCTTAAGTCAAATGAAAAAAACGCCGAATTATGAGAAGAACAGAAAAAACATTGACTCAAAAACTCTTACTGTCACCTGTCAAAATTACAACCTTACAATATTTATTTATTTACACAAACCTTCTCTGATGTTCTTACATAAACTCTGCCACATTTTACTTGGGTAATAATTGTATTTGGGTAGGTTCATTAAAGTCCGCGTTACTAATAAAATTATGTGTTACTGCCTCATTATGATGAAGTTAGAATTTTTAAAATCTTGAAATTAGTACTTAGAGCGATTAATTAATTCTATCAACCGAACCCCCACCGGGAATAATTAATTTTTCGGTATAAAAGATATGATGATGATGATGATGAATTCCTGTAGTCCCTCAGCAGGGACATAGGGCTCGCAGTAGGGACTTCCATGCGTCACGGTCCTGTGCTGTGGCTTCTAGGTCTCGCCAATGGTACCCAAATGGTGGTATAAAAGATATCCAATTATTTTATTCTGGTCTTCTATCATGGTGTATGCAAATCATTTTAATCTTGAAAATCAGATTAAGTATCTAAATAGTTTTAATATTTTATTTCTATTAATTATATGTAGGTATGTTAGTCTGTAAAGTATTTATTGTATGGGCAAAGTTGCCCAAAATAAATCGTTTTATTACTATTTTTTTAGTTACTTGCAAGATTGGACCTAAACAAAAAACAATAACAAACAAGGCTACGCTAAATAAAAGCTTATAAAAACACAGGAAAACAATAGGTTCTTGAAAAAATATGTCGAAACTTGTCTGCGTATAAATGCAATTAGTCATAAATTCAAATTATACATTTCCATCATCGATTTTAATAAAATCAATATAATATTCAGTATTAGTTGTTATATAATATTTTATGTTGTTATAAATAAGCTTCAGGGCTGACCATTGAACTTGACACCCATTTAGATCTCACTTCTGTTGTCGTTGAAGTCAACAACCAAGGCATAATAAAATTATATCATAATAATATACATATATTGGTTCTCATTTCACATTTATATGTTTGTGATAGGATAATTATTTTGATTCTTGGAAGGCATCCTCGTTATACCCTTAGGTACGTGAGCCGCGAAGAGCTTTACGAGTATTATTCTGATCTATTTGAGTAACAATCACGTAATCTATTTCTGTCGGTGTATAGCCCAGATTTATTCCAAAGGCTCATCAGAATTATTAAACAAACCTCGCCATATTGCGGAAAACCAATAGAACTAATTTCTTGCACTGGTAACACTAACTTCCAATGTCAACTGTATATTGCTGTCAAAGTTTAACGTTGTTTGTGCGTCGTATTTTAAAGTGTTATTTTGTGTTTTTGTGCGATGGCGAAGATTATCCATAGCCTTGGAAGGAAAATAATTCGCAATGTATAAAAGTATTTGTCATAGATAAAGTCTGAGGGATTAGAAAATATTCCTTTAAATAACATCACTGATACCGTTGTCAATATGACTGGTAGGTATCTTATAGTAAGTGTAAAGAATGTTGCAATTATAAACCGTAGAAGTGCTGCCCTCGCGTCAGGTTTTTTTATATTCCTGGTCAGCGTTTACTTATCTAACTTTGAAAGTTTTTACACAAACATCCCTTTCAAATAGCCATAAGATGTTAACGTCTTCAAGGCACCTTAAGTAATAAGAGCACTTGAAACTGGAAGCTGCCAGTAACGTTATTTCGTGAAGCAAAAAGGAGACGTCCGTAAACAGCGCTGATAGATGATGACGGATGCGGCGGGGGCGCACCTTATACAGAGAATATTTTAACATTCCATCTTGGATATAACAAATTGGTAGCGTTTGTGGTCAACGTGACCTCCGCGAGGTAATCTAGGAAAGTATTTCGGCGATTTGCCTGCATATTTGGCTGTTTATTGAGTGAATATATAACTTATCCTTGGCTTGATTCATTTATTGAGGCGTTACTTTGCGGAGGTCCATATCAATGAACTAAAACAATTAGTGAAACGTAAGCGAAAAGAACTATGAAGCTTGAGGGCCCGGGTTCGATCCCCGGTCGGGGCAGTTGTATGAATAATACGAATGTTTGTTCGCTAGTCTTGGACGCTTAAAATGGTATTTAACTATGTGTTTATCTATATATATAAGTATGTTTATTCGTCGCCTAGTACCCATAGTACAAGCTTTGCTTAGTTTGGGACTAAGCCAATGAAAATAGCCTGAATGGCTTCGAGAAGAGTTTGGTACGGCCGTGCCTTTGTTTTATAGTTTTGCTGGACTTGGCGATTAGTGTCAATTTGTCCCATGACCTTAACTTATTTAGTTTGCTTACTTGCCACCTCATGGTAGAACTACGTTTATGAAAGAAATGTGTTAATGCAGTTTCTCCACCTCCACACTGTAAGAACACACACAAATCACACAAACCCAGCTATCACCACCACCACACTACACTGACGTGTTTCGAACTCAATCAGAGCTCCAGCACAGAAGAGCAGAGAAAGATGAACAGTTGTGTTGTTCTGAAGATCATAACTTACCAGAACATTCAATTTTAAAAAAACATTTTACAAAGTAAGAAAGTCATAAACTGTTTGAAAATTGATGAGTGATATTGCTTCTTCTCCACTATCTGTGGCAGACATAAACACACTGCTTTTTAGACACGCCGACAGTAGGAGGGCCAGACAGACGCTTCTTGTCCATAGCTTAACTGGCTCGATGTCATTATTGAAACAAATACATCAAAATACATTTAATTTAATAAAAAAATAAAAACCAAAAATAAAACGAAAAACTTAGAGGTACAAGCACAGATTTGTACCGACGATCTTGACAGGCCTTAGGTCAAACCACTAGGCCAGCACGGCTTTCAAATTCTTTCAGTTATTAAGCTAGGCATTTGAATGACTGACGTGCATTAAAATCATCTCATTATTTGCCTATAATGTACCTTCGATACTCATCAATTTCCAGCCAGTAGTATTAAAAAGTCTATTTTCGTTTACTCGTAAACAAAGCGTTTGTCCCATCAGCTCGTTTAAAATCTCCAGCTCAATGAATGTACTAACGGTACAAACGAAACGAGAAGCTAGGGGCGAGTTCCACTGTGAACATGAAGGGTTCTAGTTGTCCTTTTTTTTCTTACTCAACTGCCCGAAGGAAGAAGAAAGAAGCAGAGAAAGAATAAGTTTTTGCTAAAAATATAATTTTCAAAACAAGCTTTTTCGCTGACTGTACTTTTTGTTAACTGTATTGCACTGTCATCCAAACTACATTTCCATACTACGAGTAAATTGCAAGTCTATGCCATTACCGTTGAGAAGTACCATCCTGCGGAGACGATCCTGGCCAGACCACCAGGATGTTTTTACCAGATTATTATATTGTCACCTGATTTATATAAGTGTGCTAAATTTCAAGTTAATCCGACCACAGGAAGTGGGTCAGAGGCCCAGCACACACGGTGAAACGCAACTGCAACGAAACCCTTTTGAAATGATTGGTTTGAAACCAGTTTCAAAACCAGTTTCAATCGTTTTCCACACACGCCGCAACCACAATGTGATAAAATTATTCACAATCATTTCCGTTTTGAGAACAGACGTCTACAAAATGTCTAGTTCAAGTGATGAAGAAGTTGTGGTTCTGTATTTGTATCTTCGACAAAGGTGGTGTTAACGAAGAAGTGTGTGTGTATACATCCCTACATTGAGAAGAATATCAACTGCCGTATAATATGTTTGTGGCAGCCAAAGAATTACAAGAAACTGATAGATATGGATATTCATTTATTGTTATCGTATGAGCAAAAATCAACTTCCAGCACAAATTTAATGTTTTTATCTTCGTCCTCAGCTATTTTATTGCGGCGATGAAACGCGTTTCAAATCAGTTTCAAACTGGTTGCGTCATATGCGGTCTCTCAAAGGCATAAACTCAAAAGTAACTAGAAGTTGCAGTTTCGTTGCAGTTGCGTTCCACCGTGTGTGCTGGACCTTACACTTATCTTACCATAGAGGTAGGAACTAACAAACTAATATAGGTACTAAGAAGGCAAGTTAAATAAAAGCTTGTAAAATGAAGGGATTATCCATATCCATACTAATATTATGAATGCGAAAGTGTGTGTGTTTTGTATGTTTGTATGTTTGTCCGTCTTTCACGTCAAAATGGAGCGACGGATCGACGTGATTTTTGTCATAGAGATAGTTTATGGGCCAGAGAGTGATATAGGCAACTTTTTATCCTGGAGAAATGCAGTTCCTGAGGGAACAGCGCGCCATAACCGAATTACACACGGGCAAAGCCGCGGCCAAAAGCTAGTAAATAAATAATAAACTAATTATTTTTAAAAGTAGCTGAACAAGTATGGCTCAGCTTAATGATGATGAGTGTAGTTAATCCTACTAATATTATAAATGCAAAAGTTTTTGAGTGAGTGAGTGAGTGAGTCAGTATGTTTGTTACTCCTTCAGGCTGAAACGGCTGGACGGATTTGAATGAAATTTGGTATGTAGATAGCTGGACATCTGGAATAAAACATGGGTTTTTTATTCCAATATTCCCTCGGGATAGGGATAAAATCTTGAAACAACGACCGCTGGGCTTAGAGTCATAAAATTTGACATGATTGTTTTTAATGTATCGTCAATGGAAATAACTATTTAATTTTCGGGAATTTCCACGGGAATTTTTGAAAATTCCGATATTTCAATTCGGCTGCTGGATCTAATGATTTACGTGTGCGTAGTACAATATAATAATGTGTTAATTATTACTCCTATCAAGGGCCCAGCCGGTAAGTACCTAATTATATCGTGAATCCCTATCTTTTGAATGTACACTCGTATCTAAAACTGCCGCAGCACAACGATACTTCATTCCGAGTTACGGGACCCTAAAAAGTTAACTTTAGTTTAAAAGTGAAATCAATCAGACAGCAAATTGGGCGAAAACAGGCGGTACCAGTATTAGCGGAGGATAAACCCGTCCAGGCATGTCCCAAAGGATACAGTTAGAGACATCACCATCAACATCTCGGTCTAATCCGACTCACTGCATTGCACAGGCTTCCTCTCAGAATAAGAGGGCTTGGGGCCTTCACATGGAATTTCACACGCACCACTGAATATCTTCGCTGGTGTGTGCCGGATTCCTCTTGATATTTTTTAGGGTTTTGTACCTCAAAAGAAAAAAGAAAAATGGTCGGTTTTTACTATGAGCCTTTTGCTTTGTAGCTCCGCAACCTTGCCGTCGTGAAGTGCCGCGGGTCCCCTCGACACAATAAATGAATTAGCAATGCTATTCATTCTTATTATCGGCCAATGGAGTGGCGGCTTAATACGACATTATTCATCATCA
The DNA here is from genome assembly GCF_025370935.1 of Choristoneura fumiferana. Taxonomy (NCBI): domain Eukaryota; kingdom Metazoa; phylum Arthropoda; class Insecta; order Lepidoptera; family Tortricidae; genus Choristoneura; species Choristoneura fumiferana. The sequence goes on from NC_133492.1 coordinate 18,284,740, forward strand.
TCATCATCATGTCAGCCGAAAGACGTCCACTGCTGGACATAGGCCTCCCCCAAGGCTCTCCACTCAGACCGGTCTTGTGCTTTTCGCATCCACCGCGATCCCGCGATCTTAACCAGGTCGTCGCTCCATCTTGTTGGTGGCCTACCGACAGCACGTCTCCCGGTCCGCGGACGCCATTCGAGAACCTGACACACACGACTGACGACATTATTATTTATTCACAAAACAACCCGTGGCCCGCTTTCGCTGATAGATTTATGAAGCTGCCACGTTTTTACGCGCACTTTAGCTCAGCCGTGATCCACGTACCAAAGGTCACAGTACACCGTATCATACTAGGACCGTAACGCAGGCAGCAACGTGTCGGCCAAAAATATATTCTTTGTATCGAAAAGTATGAGACTGTGCCCACTACAGTGCTTTCATTCTAGCATGGTGTGGGTGACACTCGATGCAGCGTTTCGTTTACTCAAAAAAGTTGCTGCGATCTTAACATTATGGAAGTACCTATAATCCAGTTGTAGCCCGGATTATGGCGTAAAATATCTGAACATAAAGAACTATGTTATACGAAATAAATTAACCTAACAGATTTTTATAATCCATACTAAATTACATATTCAAAAGTGTCTGTCAATTTTCTACACATTTAAGACGACCTATTTTGGTACAATTGATTATATAGGCCCTGTTGTAGCATTTATCATCTAAAAATGCATCAAAAGAATAACAGCCACATAACCGCCTTAGGCAGCCCGGTAATTAAGTAAGAAATTATTTGCTGGTAACCAGTGTTTGTATGGATCTTGTTAATTACTTATTAATTATAGTAACGAAATTTTAACTATTTAATATAATTGCAAATATATTTGATTTTTATGCCATAATTAGCGTAAGAATCGGAAACGTGACATTGATTATTTTTTATCCTAGTTTCAAGTCAATTCCGAAAAAATATAGCTCCAGCGATTTTCGATGATTCCGCCAATGTCGACGGGACACTAGGCTACGACTCAATCGGATATCAATCTCTTGTGAAGCAGATATTAAGCTGAACAGAAACTGAAGAAATTTATGCATGTAACGTAACCAGCCTTCTTAGTGTGGTACCGTTGGACACTCCGTGGATCTTATTATCTGGCACGATATTGTATTTGTAAAGATGTTACAGTGTTACTTTTGTATTATTTGTTAATACTTCCATACGATCAGGCACTAATAATTTAATTCCTTTTGTTTGCAACATTAAAAAAAACGTCAATCCCTCTAATCCTAATAGTATCCTTAGAAATACTTTCCGCCGCCTAATTTTTGCCTAAAAGTTCATTGCTACGACTAGTACCACAAAAACTATAAAGGTATAATTACAATAATTGAATAGGCACTATACCGTTAAGCATTCGAACACAATCTGGAAGTAACGTAAAGACGTCGCATAAAAAATGTATTTAAAAAATGCGTCAAAACTGAGTACTAAGTAATTAACTTTTAGGCAGATTTATATGGCGCGTGGTATAACTATTACAAGACCGGATGGCCAAGTGGTTAGAGAACCTGACTACGAAGCTTGAGGTCCCGGGTTCGATTCCCGGCCGGGGCAGATATTTGTATAAATAATACGAATGTTGTTCTCGGTCTTAATATGTTTAATATGTATTTATCTATATAAGTATGTTTATCCGTTGCCTAGTATCCATAGTACAAGCTTTGCTTAGTTTGGGACTAGAACAATTGGTGTCAAGTGCCCCATGATATTTATTTATTTTTTTACCTGAATTTGGTTGAGTTGGTCCTGCTAACCTCTCCCGAATCACATGTATTTTACGCACACCCTTTATTTGTGTGCGTGTGTGCGTGTATGTGCGTGCGTGCGTGCGTGCGTGTATGTGTGCAAAGCAAAATTCATACAGACGGACATAACAGATACAGGAGTAATCCTATATGGCAGGCGGTTTACAAAATTTTTTGGCGACGCAATCCTTTTAGAAAACAAAATATTTATCGGAGCCCCTGAAACAGACAAAAATTTTCATTTAATGGAAGGTTGTACTTTGCAAACTCACAATACTCTTGTAAAATTTTTATGTTGTTTGTCAATTGTGTTTGTTTACTTATTTTGTACAATAAAGAGTTTACATACATACATACATTTATACATACTACTCTTTAGGTATTTATTTTGGGATCCTTTCGACTGCCATAATTTTATAAGCCATAATTTCTGTTAGTCATATTTTTTTCTCCGCTGAGACCGTACACATTTTTCATAAAATTTTTAATGGTCATCCTGTAGAACTCTATAGGTTAGGTTAGGTTTGTTTTATAATAAATGGTTTCAGAGAAAAAAGAGTTATATCAAACATTACATTATGACTAACAATTTTAGACCAGTCGATATAGACCCATTTATTTTGATCAAGGCCAGTATGGAACCCCTGCTTTGACAATGGCTGCTGGAAAGATTCCGTTTTATAATTTGGATTTCATCATCATCAGTCATAGGACGTCCACCGTTGGACATAAGCCTCCCACATAGACCTCTTTGAACCTGCTTCCACCTTGAACCCGCGGCTTTAACCAGGTCACCCGTGTTTATTTCGTTGGTAGACGTCTTACGCTGCGCTTGTCAGTCCGCGGTATCCATTAGAGAACTTTTCGGCCCCCAACGACCATCCGTTCTCCATTCCCCAACGGAGCCCTAAAAAGCTAAATTATTAAACGTGCAACATTTTGAAAATAATAGGATTAGCCTTCTTAATTTTTTTCTTCTTATACCTGCTTGCTTTCGTTAAGCAGCTTTGAATTTAATAAGAATAAGTCTACGAATATAATCTGAATTAAAGAGCCAATTAGCGATTGTTTCTTAATTATAATGACGTGGCTTTATGAATTTTAATTTCCCGTAATTATCTTGATTTGGAGTATGACTTTATCGTAGGACTGTTTTTAACCCCCGACGCAAAAGGGTGTTATAAGTTTGACCGCTATGTGTGTCTGTCTGTGGCACCGTAGCTCTTAAACGGGTGAACCAATTTGAATGAAGTTTTTTTATTTGAATGCAGGTTTTTTAGCGATGGTTCTAAGACATGTTTTATCAAAATCGATTCAGCCGTTTTAAGATCATCAGCTCTTTTGTTCGCTGCGGTAGGAATCTTAGACGCATAACGGGTATTTACTTTACTTCCAAACATATTTGGGACCTAAAATTTTAAACACTTAATACTTTAAAAAATACAACATAATGTACTTTAGTTTCCTGTTAACCTTAGCGGTCCCCCGACACCGACGACGCTTAGATAAAAAAATATTACTAGATACTTATACTAAATTAACTTAGGCTAATTTTGTGGGAAATCAGCATAGTCCTCGCAGATCAAGTCGCGGGCAACAGCTAGGTAGTGCATAATTATTTTTTACTTTACAGTTGTCTTTTTTTTCGGGCGTTTTTTTACTATTTTTGCTGGCGTTTTTTTATGTCGGGGGTTTTTTAAATGTTTAATTTAAGTTTTTTATTGTTGGTTAGGTGAGGTTGTTAAACGTTGTAAAGTTTCTCAATAAAAGTACCTAGTGTAAATAAAATTGAAGTCTCTAGCTGCACTTGTCTGTATTGTCAGTCAGCCACTCAGTTACGTTAACCTTTTAAAGGTACCTATAATAAATAATATAATAATTACTATCTTGATTGTGAGACGCATGGAAAGTAATCAGTTTAGTTTAAGAGTTACCGCAACTACAACCCTTTCCTTCACATGGTGTTAGACGAGGGTAGAAAGAGAAAGTCATTGCGATCGCAAACGCCAGCGCGTTACACAATACGGCCTCTGCTCTGTCATCATCATCATCATCAGCCGGAAGACGTCCACTGCTGAACAAAGGCCTCCCCCCTTAGAACGCCGCAATGAACAACTCGCCACTTGCATCCACTGGTCAGCCCACCTGGTGGGAGGCCTGCCAACGCTTCGTCTTCCGGTTCGTGGTCGCCACTCGAGGACTTTACTCCCCCAACGGTTATCGGTTCTTCGAGCGATGTGGCCCGCCCATTGCCACTTCAACTCTGCTCTGTAGTTTTCCTAAATCTGACCATTTCAACTCTCTTTTTTATTTTAAATTGTTAGAGATAACCACGTCATTTTGTTCGGCAACTGTCCTCTAATTTGATTATTAGTGCTGTGCAATTAAACGGAGTTTTGCTTGGCGTGCATTTGAAAATATACTCAGCGGCAAATAATTTGGCCCACTCTACATACAAATTTGCCTATTTCTGCATACATTTGAGGGCCACATTTTTTGCCGCTCAGTATAGCATAGAAACGTGCCATTTTGTGCATGAACATTACTTTTAGTTCATCAACGAATTGCAACTAGAGTTGTGGATAACGCTCATTTCGAGGCTTAAAGACTCGAACCCTTAAGACTCCAGAGTCTTAAAGACTCGACTATATTTGGGAATTAAATTGGCTTATTTTATGCGTATGGATGTAATAAACCGTCTTTGCGGGCTTTGAGTCGTTAAGCCTCGAGTCTTTAAGCCTCGAAAGGAGCGTTTTTCACAACACTAATTGCAACCCGTGGCTCTGCTCGCGTGACGCCTGTCTGTTAAAAAAGTGAATGCAAGCAAGCACGAGTAGAAATGAAGAATAAAATATTAAAATCCATCGAAAGTTCCTATGGATATTTTTATCCCTAGAAAGTCCTGAACATTTCAATATAGGCATATTACAACTCGATCAAATCATCAGCGATCAGAGAAACATTTGTCTAGAGATAATGAATATAAATAAATATCAAGTGTGACACCAATTGACCTAGTCCCAAACTAAGCAAAGCTTGTACTATGGATACTAGGTGACGGAGAAACATACTTATATAGATACATACATATTAAACATCAACGTCACGAGAGTAAACATTCGTATTATTCATACAAATATCTGCCCCGGCCGGGGATCGAGCCCGAGACCTCAAGCTTCGTGTCAGGTTCTCTAATCACTTGGCCATCCGATCGTACTGATATCCAAAGACTTTTTTTGATGTGTGTACTTATATGACAGATTATGATGATTGTAGGTGAATGAACTGAATGAATTAAGTCTTATTCTGAGCTAACACAACAAAATTAAACATATATTTCGTGTAAGTAACGCTTCTCACACTAAAATCAATAGCTCCAGTTCAATAGGAATTCTGGGATTTCACGAATTCCCGTGGGAAATCCTCCCAGAAATTACCAGCGTCAACTTAAGAAGCATATGTGTTACTCCAGATGAGCTACGGAACAAATTTCATGTAAATCCGTCCAGATGTTTTAGTGCACAGGAGTTACAAACGCACATTCACCATTTTTGTCATTTATAAATAATATCAATACATACCAATAGGATAAACGAATCCTCACGTATCAAGTTTCCGACATATTCCTTACCAGTTCACGACCCTTAATCATGGGAACCTCTTCAAATTTGCACAAGAACTTTGAAAGAACCGTATCTCTTACAAAGGTCTTGTATGGAAAAGTTTCTCAAGAACATCGTAGAAGGGGTTGTAAATAAATCATGGTGCAGGTAGCGCCGTAACTCATCCCGGGCATCGAACGTCGATCGGCACGGAGCGCTGCCCGGGATGTACGAAAACGTGGAGTCTGATAATTAACCCAATTCGTTAGATGATTTTACGATCATAATGATGTGTCTATGAAAGAGGAAAATCAAATCTATATTGCTCATGGATCTGCAGATAATTAAGAAGCAGGTGTTTTGGAAGGGTATGTAATGATTGGTATAACAACATTTGATATCATTTCAAAGGACAGGAGCTTCACAGAACTTTTTCATAAAATAAACCTAACCTAACGTAACCCAAAGTACATCAAATCGAATTAATAACAATAAAAATAAGTTTGGTTTTTAAAATAAATTGCATTATATCAAATGATAACCTAACAAACAAAAAGTTGAAAAACCACCCACTTTGTCACTTCAAAGTTCAATACCTCAAAAACGGCTAAACCGATTTTGATAAAACATATCTTAGAACCATCGCTAGAAAACCTGCTTTCATTTAAAAAAAATTGCATTCAAATCGAAATACTGTCATCATCATCCCAGCCTATATACGTCCCACTGCAGTGCTGGGCATAGGCCTCCTCTCAGAATGAGAGGGCTAGGGCTGTAGCTCCCACGCGGGCCCAGGGCGGATTGGGAACTTCACACACACCATTGAATTGCTTCGCAGGTTGTGCAGGTTTCTTCACGATGAATAACTGTAGATTTTTAATATTTAAGACATTTCCATCATCAAGCGGGGGCCTCCCCCGTCATACATGCGACCTATTCTTACGTCAAATATGTTTGCGCAGATACGTAGTAAGAACCACGCAGCCGCCCCGCAGCATCTGTCCGAACCCGAGCGCTTCTGATAAAAAAGGCAGTCGCAATAAAATCTTCATCACCTTCAAGCGTCAATAAATTTCACGTAACATTTTGCAGACGTCTCCCAGAGGTGCGATACCGTTTCGTTACTCTCCGTTTGGGCGCGTGGACAAAAAATAAATTACCGCGGCGCCTCGGGTCGGCCTGATTTACGCGCCGCGTTCCACCGCACCTCGCTTTTTGTCGCCACCTTGCACAGTATTACGCCGGCCATTATACCGGATCGCCCATTCCGGTGGTAATCGAAGGATCTTGCGGGATAACCTATGTATTGGTGAAATGTGTTTATTATCTGCGTGTTTAACGGTCCGCTTTTTTTATTATTTACTGGCCATTGTCTGTGGCGCGTGGAATACGTTTTTTCGTATTTTGCGGAGAGCTGTTTTTCTGGGTTAAAATGTAGCTATACTTCGTTTATTTTAGCATTAGAAAAGAGGTAAATCTGGACGAGTCTTTTTATTAAAAAGCGCTTTAATTGAAATATTGTTACTTATAAAAACAAAAAAAAGCCATAATATCTCCTTCGTATTATAATTATTATATAAGTAATTTACCGTGACATATTTTTAAAAGTTTTTTTCAATAAAACAATATTTCTGTTGCTGAAATAAACAAAGTATAGTTAGACGCAAAAAACGTCTTGTATTAATTAAATTACTTATTACATTAACATAATTTAGGCTCAATGCAAATTATGTTACGTGATTCTACCGAAAAGTCATTTTTAAGTATTTTTGATTGAATTATTATAATTTTGCTTTTTACGCTAAAAGTTAATTCAATCAGATAATATTGCGAATTTCTTCAAACAGTACAAAACGAATAAAAACATATATTTTATTTTATTGCAGGTGGTAGGACCTTATGCAAGGTCCGCCCGGATCCTGCCGTGAAGCAGCAGTGCTTGCTGTTGTGTTTAGGCGTGGAGAGTAAGTCAGCCGGTGAAATTACTGGCCCTTGAGATATCTCATCTTAGGCCTCTAGGTTGGCAACGCATCTGCAATACCCCTGGTGTTGCAGATGTTTATGAGGAGACCCACTTGCACGTTTGCCATCCAGTCGAATAAAAAAACACAATTTTAAAATACAGTTAATACCCGATGTAGCAAACTCCTTGGAGTTTTTGTACTTTTTGGTGTATTTTTTGTAAAGTTATTTTTATGTATATTTTTCTTTTATGTGTTACTTGTCATTATTATTGTTCTAGTTGTCTTGTAGCTGTGTGTGTGCGGTTGTGTTTGAAGTCAAAATATTATATTTTCAATTTTATCATATTATTTCTTCGTTTGCTTTTTAGTTTATACAGTCTATTTCCTACGTTTCTCCCGACTTATTGCACAGCCATAATTACAAATCAAATTTTTCTAACTACTAGTTAACACAAATTGCTTCGGCAAACCTATTCCCGCCCTGCAATTACAGCGCGTCGAATTGTTGCCTAAATTTGGATTGTAACCATACAATCGCGATAGTAATTTGTGATTTCGCGGCTATATTCACAACAAACGGCTTCATAGTAAACACAATGCACCCAATCAGCACATATTGTTAACAACATCGGAATCTACTTTACAACCAATTTTATGTTATAATTCAGGTGTGTTTGGCTTAGGTGTATTTAATTCTAGTTGGGAACATTTGAAGAGGGGTGAATATTTGTTTTTTAACCCTCGACCCAAAAAGAGGGGTGTTATAAGTTTGACCGCTATGCGTGTCCGTCTGTCTGTCTATCTGTCTGTCTGTGGCACCGTAGCTCTTAAACGGGTGGGCCGATTTCAATGCGGTTGTTTTTATTTGAAAGCCGGGTTTCTAGCGATGGTTCTTAGACATGTTTTATCAAAATCGGTTCGGCTGTTTTTGAGATATTGAACTTTGAAGTGACAAATTTGGGGGATTTCCGACTTTTTGTTAGCTAAGTTATATTTATAATTATTCCATTATTAAAAACCTACAACATATAAAGTGATCTACATCTGGAGATTAAGAAAATTGATTTCAATTTTTACGCAGTGCTACTGCATTAATAATAAATAAAATTTAAGTGTTATTTTAGAGTTGACAGTATATAAGAAAAAAATATTATGACAAATAAATATCACTAAGTCAAAACACACTCCTAAATGCTACCTAGTTATTAAATTAGTTAACAGTTTGTATTATTTGAATCATGAATGTTTGCAAACAACATAACACAGTGATCCCGTCAATTTTATGATTCGATAGTAAAAACAAAAAGCAAAAACTGCAACTCATATGGCACTGTCGACTTTAAATGATATATTTTATGCGATACCAGTTGTAATCTCTTTATGAGTAGCGGCCGACAGTTTAAGCCTGCTAGCGACCTCTGTCGTTACAATACATAACACTGTGACCAAATGGATTTTTAATGAAACGGATTTAGTGTAAATATTTTTTTGTTGTTTTAATAACTAGGTACTGAATTAACGCTTTAAGCGCACTCTCGACCAGCTGTAAGCGCGAAGTCACCTAGCCGCAGCCGCGCGGACACCTCGGAAGTGCTGAGCCGTTACCGTTACGTGCTTGCGTTTGGTTCACGCCTGGTTGGCGGCTAGTAGATGAGGTGAGGCGACGCAGATCCGTACTGAGGGTTACGTGTGCGACAACCTTTAGATTCCTCTAAAGAACGATCACTTATACAGCGTGTATTTTTAGTAAAAAGCTATATTATGTTTTAATAAAAAAATTACTTATTTTCCTTGTAAAATAAATTAGCACGCAATGTATCACTACGTGATACTACAATGCTGCTCTTCTAAGCCAAAAGGCGCTATCTTAAAAAAAATACTTTTGAGTTATTAATACCATTGTGTAGCTTAAAACATTCTGCATAACATGGTGTAAATGACAGAAAAGCGTTTTTTTTTAAGATAGCGCCTTTCAATTTACGAAGGCAGTATGTTTTTATTCAAAACTTTGCACTTGTTGACGTGACAGGTGTCACAGACCACTTTTTCTCGTATCAAATTATTGTACGCATTAGATTGCTGCTCGCAAATAATTAATTATGCTCTGATAGTTAATTCTAAATTAACAATTTGTTTTAATATCGGTTCACTCACAGTACCAACTTAAATCTACGTCTTGTTACTGCTTGAGGCTATAACAATACACGCTGTAGACGCAGTCGCACGGTCCTTTAGTGTAACGACACATTCAAAATGATTTCTGGCGTGGCTTTAGTATGTATTAAACAGGACTTCCCATTAAGCTAGCCCCAGCTTTCAAACTCGGACGCACCACAATCGCCCAGGGAGTCGATCGCATTACCTGTTCTAGCCGATGGAGCGACGTGCGCGGCCTACGCTAGAACATCTGAGCAACTAATGCATTATGTATAACGCGTTTAATATGATTCGCGGGTCTAGTTACCGGGCTGTTTTCCTTGCAACGTATTGTGTGGCAAAATATACAACATATGACTGCGGCTAAGTGGATCAAAATAAGAATGGTTTATTAGCTGATAGAATACACATACAGAAACGTATTTAGACTAAAATAGGTATATTTAGTCGACCAATAAATTGGTTTACCACCGTAAGCTTTAATGTCATTTGTAGCGCTTCAAACGTCAAAGTCTAGTTTCACTCACAAGTCAATATTGCCTTCTTTTTTTTCTGAAGTAGGAACTGTCATTAAAATTGGTTAAACACTTTCTTGGTCGACCATACAGCCATGCCTATAGCTAAAAGGGCGGCCATAGCTATGTATCATGAAAAGGTCTGGAGATAATTTTGTAGAGCTGATTTTCAGTGACGCCAGTTATAGACGTGGCTGTCAACAAGGCGTCAATGGTGGGTAAAGTATATGTGGTCCCACATGGGAACTACAATCCAATCATTCCGAGAGGAAGCTAGGTGCCCTGTTGCGGGATGTATATGTGTAGGGTAGGCGAGATGATGAATTTAATGTAAAATTAACCGTAAATCAACACTTCAGGACTTGCACGCGTCAAAACTTGTACACGTTTAAAAAAATGATTCTGTAAAGGTTAAATTTTCAACATAACAGCCCGAAGAAAAAGAAGTGCATTTGTTTCCACAGTTTTTACTTACTTTTCCTATGTGTGACGGAACTCTAAAGAAGGAAAATTAAATGAATAATCGAAGAACAAACCTTTCCGTCTTAACAGGGCACTCCACAAAAAGGTCGCAGCCAAAACGGTTATCTCTAACATCATAGCTTCGATTGAACGCGGCAATCGTAAAAACCGTCTCATAAAGCTGAATTCTTCAACTATTTATAGCGAGATAATTTCCACCATTACCAAAATGGCTCCCTTGGGTGAAAGAAAACGGTTAATCCAATTAGGAATGAAAGGGCGATCTGCTGTTCGTAGATAATTGCAGCGACCTTAGCCTTTGAGCGGGTAATAAAGGATGTGGTGCCATCTCTCGCCCGCCGAAGGTACTAACTTGCGGTGTGAATTGAGATCATTTCCACTTTCTTTGATTTATACACAGTTGCTGGAAATAGCCGAAGCTAAAATTTTTATTACGACTACCTACTAGTCTAGAGTAGAGTCTTCAATCAGAGTGTGTTGCCAGTGATAACCTATGGCTCTGAGTCGTAATCCTAAGCTTTTGGCTTTAGGAGATGTTCGCAACGAGCTACTTAAAAAATTATACTTACTTTCGGAGCCACTTTACGACCAGATGGCCTAGTGGTTAGAGAACCTGACTACGAAGCTTGAGGTCCCGTGTCGGGGCAGATATTTGTATAAAAATACGAATGTTGTATTTAAGTATGTATCTATCCATATAATTATATTTATCCGTTGCTCAGTACCCATAACACAAGCTTTGCTAAGCTTACTTTGGGACTAGGTCAATGGGTGTGAATTGTCTCGTGATATATTATTATACTTATGTTCCTAGAATTTTCAACAAAAGAAATATAGATTAAATACAGTTTTTTGCCACTATTATACTCGTATCTACATATATAACGGTGTTAAATTTTGAATCTTGATGTAGTCAGCTCTGGTTAGTGTCAAAATGCTAGCTGTTACGCGCAACTCCATCTGCAAAGACAGTTCTCAGTAGAACTGTGTAATTTTTGGGTTTAAAACATATCCTGTTTTAATTCTAATACATTACAAACTGTATGCTAAATTTTATTTAAGTATTATCCTACCATTTTTAGTGAACAAAACAAACATATACACATAATCCCAAATTTTTGGATTTATAAATATTATTCATAACATTTTATACACAATAAACACACAAACATCACGCCTGTAAATGTATAGGTACTTTCATTCACGATGACGCGTGCCGTGGTTCTTATTACAATGTCATTAATGTTTAATTTTGTCAAAACCAAGCGTCTTCGTATAGGGCACTAGATATATTCGAAACGTTACCGCTTTGGAGCCACTGTTAGCAATTTTAGGTATATCGTAGGCGACAGGCTAGCAACCTGTCACTATTGTACCGTTTTTGTCAAAGTTACCTAAAACCTAAAATTTCTAAAAGAATTAAATGACGTAACGGATAACTGACGTCTTAAACCGAGTTGCGTCATCGGTTGGTGTGAACGTGCCTTTACATTAGACATTGACAATAAAAATGACGATAAAAATGCGGGTAGTTGTGCGCCGGTGTTAGTTTCGTCGGCCAGTCGCGCGAGCAGAGCGGTGGCGCGTAGTGTGCGTGTTGCGGCAGCCGCCGACTCGCATGCTCCTGAGAAGAAGAAACGTGTCGAGCTAAACTCGGTTTAAGACGTGAGTTATCCGTTACATAACATTTAATATGTATGAGTCTCACGGTAGTTTCATGTTCAAAATTTCTAAAAGTGGTGGACAATATTTTTATATAAAATGTACGTAATTGAAAAACAACTCCCGTAAAAAAAGCGAAAACACCAACTCAGCGACCTGAATTCACACAAAACCTCGAAAATCTGTGTCCGAGGCATTTTTCTCGAGCCCTATTTATCCTCGGCAGGCAGGCGTCAAATTCGAGCATAACCCCGATATTATGCCGCGGCACGACGTAATATCTTTAGTGATTTAATTTCCTTAACAACACAAAACTTAGCTCTTACTTTCACCAACGCAAAGGAGACCTACAGCTGACACTTTAGGGGTGAAATTCGAGGGATTTCTGCCCGGGTCGGTGTAGTTTTGGAACGTTATTGACAGTTGTTCTGTTTGCCTGAGGTATTACGAGGTAGGGTAGACGCCCGAGACCGATCGATGGCTACTAAACTGTCAAAGGTTACGGGAACTCGGGACAGGTTTTCCAGGAAATGTGTGTAGCTATAAAGGATTAATAAAAACTATATCATTGATTGATTAGACGGCCGGATGACCAAGTTAGAGACTAGATTACAAAACTAAACAGTCTTTTGAGTGTTTTTTTTCGACTTTCGAACTATGATTAATAAATGTGATTGATGGTTGTTTTAATTACGAGTAAAAGACAATTTTAGGTGCTTACAAAATAAATGTGGGCTTTCCAGGTTTTTATAAGTAGAGAAGAGAAGGTGATTGTAGATTTCAATAGTCATAAACATGGCACGAGTTTTAATAAAGGAAATAGCATTTTGAGTTTACGATTATATAATTTTAATTGTTGCTTTTGGTGAGTATTTCTTGCTTGATAAAAATATGTTTTTTTTATTCGACTGGATGGCAAACGAGCATGTGGGTCTCCTGATGGTAAGAGATCACCACCGCCCATAAACATCTGCATCACCAGGGGTATTGCAGATGCGTTGCCAACCTAGAGGCCTGAGATGGGATACCTAAAGTGCCAGTAATTTTACCGGCTGTCTTACTCTCCACGCCGAAACACAACAGTGCAAGCACTGCTACTTCACGGCAGGATTAGCGAGCAAGATGGTGGTAGCAATCTGAGCGGACCTTGCGCAAGGTCCTACCACCTGCACCGGCATGTAGGTATGTGTCAACAAAGATTTTGATTATAGTTTAGACCCCGAAAAGAACAGAATAGTTTTATCTCGGAATATTGCATATTTCTCACGGGATAGCGATTAACAAATAATTCGCGTAAACGAAGTTCGCGTTCGTTTGTTGTTTATTCCTTGTTTCGTTTTTTTTCTGGTTATAGACAAAAAGGTAAAGGAGTATAGCCTTTGCCTGCATGGTAACTTCATTTGTTAAGTATAAATGTTTAATATTTTCTTCTTTCTTTAAACGGAATAATGTGTCGGTGTTCACTTTAGTAAAATTGGTTTTTATTTTAATGTATGTTAAACAGATGGTCCCAAAGGAAGAACAGCGCCGTTCGCAAGACCGGCAATTTTTGGTGATTTGGGACAATTTCGTGACATACAACGTTCTTAATTTTTAATACCTTTTGTTATGCTACGTTACTTTGTCACGAATAAATGATTTCTATTTCTATTTTATTTCTAAGTCGCGGGCAACAGCTATTATATTAAAGTGCGCTTCTTGTCTTAATTATATTGATTAGCGTCCACTTGCAGGCTTTTTAATCTCGGTTTAAGTGGTCTTAAGTCCTGTCAGATCCATACAAGAACTGTCAGTTTAAGCCTTAAATCGAGATTTAAAAAAGGCCTACAAGACTTCCTAGTTGTGGATAGTCATGCATGTCTTAAACAAAGCAACCTATCGAACTCAAAGGCCCAGTCTGAAAACTAGCGCTGCTAGCTACGAATATTAATTATTATTCGTAGGCTGCTAGACTGCTTGTCCAGCACGTGCTGAGTGTGAGACCTATAGCCTCAAAAGTGCTGTGTAGTTCTTACAGTGTTTTTTTATTATTTGAGAATGTTATGGTCACTGTTCTTGATATATGTTCTAAATATTTATTATATTTATCGCAGCGTCAGGTGGTCGGGAGACACTCGCAGGAGGCGGATCACATACCTGGGGCTGATCCATGGCGGATATCCTATTCAGGGTATTCTACGGATCACATACCTGGGACTGATCCATGGCGGATATCCTATTCAGGGTATTCTACGGATCACATACCTGGGGCTGATCCATGGCGGATATCCTATTCAGGGTAATCTACGGATCACATACCTGGGACTGATCCATGGCGGATATCCTATTCAGGGTATTCTACGGATCACATACCTGGGACTGATCCGTATCCTATTCAGGGTATTCTACGGATCACATACCTGGGCTGATCCATGGCGGATATCCTATTCAATACGGATCACATACCTGGGACTGATCCATGGCGGATATCCTATTCAGGTTATTCCACCGCGGAAATAATAACACCGTATTATCACTGAATCACTAATTTAATGAATTCAAAGCACAATAAATTAAACTGAATAAGGATTGCACTAATTTAAACGGATTTAGAGCCAACGGGTTAATAGGTATGCACTACGTGCGGCGATCTGTCAACGAATAACATGCCAACCGCCACCGCCATGACACCTACAACTCCATTTGGTGTTGCCCGCTTTAAAAATTATAATAAAATTGTGAAACTACCTTCAATTAATAACCTAAATAAACTATCAAGTAAACAATTCGCAATTAATAATCAACTATAACTATAGCGCGCGCCGTTATATTTATTTTGTGGCAATAAAGCATATTCTTATTTTTAAAGTTAATCGGCACTTAAAAGCCAATTGAAGTTTCTTGCTTTCCCGTGTCTTTAACTATAGATATAAAGAACGTCATTAGGTTTCTGTGGATCTTTACGAGCGTCCAAATAAATGAGCGGATTCCGATACGACTGGAACAATCAGCGAGTATCCGAACACCTAACGCGTTCCTTCGCGTCCACACCAACCTGAGGAGCAATTCAGTGGTGTGTCAAGTACCCAAGCCGTATTGAGCCCGCGTGGGAACCACGGTCCAAGCCTACATTTTGAGGGGAGGACTCTGCCGAGCAGAGGGATGTTTACATAATATCTTCTTCTTCTTTGTCGTGTCGCTCTTGGCAGAGCGGTCGTGGTCACATTGAGGCGTCCGCGTCGGTGGTAGAGGTGGACATATATTACATAATATAGGCTGGGATAAATATTGAGGATTTTATAATAATATGTACTTTTTTTATTGGCAAACGCTTCATATTACGTATGATCAGTACATTGAGCAAAAAATAGCTGACCAATATAGAAGAGTTGAAAAACTCCTGATATCATTTCAAAATTTCAAAGTTCAAAACTGTTTTTTATCAAAAATAGCTAAACCAAGGAAACTCGCCTTCACGTAAAACACCCGCATGGAAATCGGTCCATCCGTTAGAGAGCTACGATGCCATGGACAGACAGACATTTTGGCTTCAAACTTGTATTACAACACCTCTCTTTTTGCATCGGGGTTTAAAATAATCGTTATGTATCTAAACGCTTACTCGTCCGAGGTGGGTCAAGTTCCTGAATCCCTTCGACCAGCGACTGCGGACCGAACCCGTGCGGTTGGTGCGGTTCATCCCGGCGTCTCCAGGTTTTCTTATTTTCCCCGGTAATTCCACCGGCTTTTTAAATCTCGCCTTGATCCTGGCAATGAGTTGGCAAATTACACGGATATTCTATGCATACGAATGACTCGTTGGTACTCATTTGATATTCATAATGGGTGCCTATCGCAAACGCCCGGAGGTTCACACCTGCTTTATTTACTGCATAAACTCCAGTATGCCAGTTTCCGAACGCAGGTTTGAAATCAGTGATTTTTCATGTGCTTAGCACCGAGAAGGATAAATGGTTTTCTTCATATTTTAACGGTTCTAAAACTCTGCCGGTAAAAATATCGAAACCGTACTTGTGTTTAAAGCGATTGCAAATATAAAAGGCTTAGAGAGCTTAGTGTCAATGCTTAAGTGACTAAATAAGAAACAAACAAGCTGAGATATGCGGTGCATAGGAGAAATTCGTGTCTGTACTCCTGTCCAGTGGTGGTGTAGCGGTATAGCACACAGCACGGAATGCTGCGGACCTGGGTTCGATTCCTAGCGCTGGTCTCTTTTTCTGGTTTTTCTGAGCATCTATGTTTCAGTTTGTATTTTCGATATGGATTTTACAGGATGACTGTAAAAGTAACAAAAATTTTGAGTTGGAATAAAAAATACAACAAAACTCCAAAAATCAAGCTTACAGAGCCTTCCAATAATTAGAAGTATCTTGACGCAAAACAGGAAATTTTGCTCTGGACTCTTCGGTTGCGTTTCAGCCAGATATGCGCAAATCGTGCAAGGATGTATTGCGAGGAATGTGCTTTCACGAACCAATAGGAACGCTTCATTTACCTCACCTCGCTCCGCTCAGCTGATTCCACCAGAGCGGTGCTGTGCGAGGATAGATAATCCATAATGTCAATATTTATAAGTAAATCTAGTTTTATGCAACAGACAGATCTATTAGACGGGGTGTTCTTTTGTATATTTTTTACAAGTTTTTGTTTAGTTTTACCTGTCCCGTTGTCTTTCTGTCTGTCTGTAATAAAATCTTGCAAGTTACATTTGAACAACTTTCAGTAGTCAGATTAACTTGAAATTTGGAATACTTATGTAAACCGCATGACAATACAATAATCTAGTAGTAACATCCTGGTAGTCCAGCCAGGATCGTCTCCGCAGGACGGAACTCTTCAACGGTTAATAGCATCGACTTGAAATTTGGTATGCAAATGTAGTTTGGGTGACAATGCATGTATAGTCAACAAAAAGTACAGTCAGAAAAAAAAAGCTTGTATTCAAAATGTTTTTTTTATGGTTAGGTTAGTTATTGTTATAATATAGTTATTATATTTAGTTAAGATATCTAAGGTTATTTTTGTTTGGTTTTACATGTACATACTCGTAGGTACTCATTTGAGTTACATAAATAAATAAGGTGAAAATGTTATAAAATGCACTATTTCAATATAGAAAATGCTGGCCTCTGGTCTGTCAATATACGGTTTACAAATTGCGGACAACCCCCGCATACGTTATTACGACGCCTAATTATCGCGCAAATAATTAGCGCATCGCGTAAATTGCTCGGATAAACGGACAAACCTGCCGGTTAGAACTGACGTGATTTATCGGGGGATTGACGGTAGTTGCACAAACGTACATTTGTCGATACCATACACACTGTCGAAGTGACAGGAGTTGGAAAGTTGTTGTTGGAGTAGTTGGAGAGTTGGAAAAGGTAATGGGCATTTATTGGGGAAGCGTGCTCCATCTTAGTGCACAACTTCGCTTACCATTGGGCGTGATTGTGGTCAAAGCCTGGCCTATTTATACCGGGTGTGGCCTGTAATATGAGCAAATAATTAAAACATAGATCATACTCCTCAAACTGAACAACATTAGTTCAGCGACTTTTAAAAATAATTCGTTTTTTTAATTTTGATTACATTTTCAAGTTAATTCGAAGAAGCAATGTAAAGAAACATGTTTGATGTTTGTAGCGTGACAGGCGACGTCAGTTGTGTTCTACGATGGCGTACATTGATAGAAGTATTTAATTTGTATGAGAAAATGAAAATTCAGACTCCATTATTTTTAAAAGTCGCTGAACTAATGTTGTGTAGTTCGTCGAGGACTATCTATGTTTTAATTTTTTGCTCGCACCTATTTTTTATATATTTCATAACAATGAATTTTTAACCTTGACACACCTACAATTTTTTATGAAGCCCACGGTACCGCCCAACTCGTACGTGGCCAGTTTTTAACCCCCGACGCAAAAGAGGGGTGTTATAAGTTGGACCGCTATGTGAGTCTGTGGCACCGTAGCTCTTAAACGGGTGGACCGATTTGAACCCGGTTATTTTTTATTTGAAAGCAGGTTTTCTAGCGATGTTTCTTGGATATGTTTTATCAAAATCAGTTAAGCCATTTTTGAGATATTGAACTTTGAAGTGACAAAGTCGGGGGTTTTCCAACTTTTTGGTGTTTAGGTTAGGTTATTTATATGGTAAGTCCTAAAAGCATACCTATCTCATCTACTTGCATCTGCTTACTTAGTTCAAAAGTTCATAAAACACTTGTGAACAATCTAGCAATCAGTAACATGCATCGTTGAAATCGACTCATTTATTTTGCTATAAAATCTAAGATAGCGCTATCACAGTGCGATTCGATTCACCCAAACGAGCGACTGCACCCTGTACCACAATTTACATTGAATGCTCTAAGTTGGTTCTTGATAAAGTCTACCTATTTCCGTTAAACAATTTCCATTAAACCTGTGTGCAATTTTTTTTTTAACTTAACAAAATTAACGGTTACATTCGCATAATAATAATAATATGTTTTTGATTAAACCAGCGATCTCCGTAAAGCTGGTGATAGAAGCTGGATGTGTCGAGCCGAAGACAGGGCGCAATGGCGCTCAGTGGGAGAGACCTATGTCCAACAGTGGACTGCTATAGGCTGATAGTCTAAGATCCGAACTTGAAAAGATCTTCACCGGTATGATAATAGAATGAAATGTGTTTTATAATAAATTTAGTATTTTAGAAAATAGATTAGAAATGGATTTGCTAAAAAAATCCTGGACAGGCTATTTTTAATTATTAAAAAAAAAGATTTTTAATAAACTTTTGTTGCATCATCGAGATTATAAGACAATTTTACATTAACTTAAAAGTATAATACATATAGAATATGTATACGTTGGGTTTGCTATTGTTTACCTGGACGAACTACTGGGTTGCCAGGTATAAACTTAACCAGTTATTATGTCGATGCCAGTTATTCATTTGATTAGATAATAGAACAAATTGTATATCAACGTAAGCGCTGTTTTATTGTGAACACGTTGATATAGGGTTGTCTGCATTTAATTAAAAAAATAATTAAAAATAAAATTAAAAAATACTGCCTGTCCAGGATTTTTTAGCAAAATCATTTCTAATACGTTTTCTAAAATACTAAATTTATTATAAAAATACATTTCATTCTATTATCAGACCGGTGAAGATCTTTTCAAGTTCGGATCTTTTACAATGATGGTGATGAATAAAACAAAGGTTAAGCCGAGTTTAGACTTGCAAGAAAAATCACGCAAGTTGCATTACATTGCGAGGCCGTAAAGCCAACGAGTTTGTGGTGGTCAATCAAGCGCCGCAATGTAATGCAACTTGCACGATTTTTCTTGCAAGTCTAAACTCGGCTTTATAATGAGTTAACTTGTATATTTAACGGGGTAACATCATCGAAACGTCGAAGTAATTTTAGCAATAAAATTAAATCACTAAATCAAGAGATATGAAATTTTGCACCTGTGGTCTTCATGCAACTTTAATGAAGAACCGATGCAAGCTTTAGAATGTTGCAATGGAAAAATAACCGCGGTGGCCTAGCGGTTTCACCTGTGGTCTCTCAAGCTCTCTGAATTTTTCGAAATTAATGTGCGAATCTGGTCTTTTTTAATTTTGGAAAAATATGGTTTTATTCTACTTAGAATCATGAGTACAATCGAATCCGATAGTTCAAAAAAATGTACCCAAAAAAAATGACAGTTTTGTTCACGTTTTGTTACGTTTTTTTTTTCATACTCAGTATGAGCGTAACAAACTGACTCATAAAATTTTGTATGAAAAATGGAGTTTTTTTTAAACTGTCGAAATTGATTGTGCTCTTGATTCTGAGTTGGAAAAACCATATTAAAAAAAAGGGTACACTTTTACACGAAAGCGACCAACTAAATACATTCTCACGATGTTGAATGAAAACATCACAAACCTGAGAAGCAATTCAATTGGTTTGTGTGAAGTTCCCAATCCATACTGGGCCGGCGTGGTAATTACGGCCCAAGCTCTTTAATTTTCTCTGCTTAGCTGTGGGTTCGTAGACTGGGAAGATGAATGGGAATTTATTGAAATCCTGGAGTTAAAATTTGACTGCCAGATCTACATTTAGCGCGAGCGCAGCCGCTTTTGGCTGGTTAATTAAACAATATAACTAGGCAGGTACTCCGAAATATGGGTCAACTATTGAAATGTGTGTTAATAAAGAAAATAATTCGCACCTGATGTCGTGGTACGGGGTCGCGTGCTGCGATCACATAGTAAAGAAACAAAACAGAGACTAAAAGTCCAATTCCCCCCCCCCCCAGGTTTTTAACGAGGTCTTAATTCACAGGATAACGTTTTTAGAAACGCGGCATTTTTTAGCGAGCACTATTTTATTTTCAATGTAGAACGGTGAACAGTAAATCAAATTGAACTTAAAACAGCGCCGACTTCAGATTATCAAGTAAAGTTTTGTAATCTCTCGTGCGAATTGAGCCTAAGTTTTATACAACCTGGCCTGATAAAACTATAGCAAGTACAAGCTTTGCCTAAATAGCCAGTTTTCTTGTACGTATAGTACCTATTATAATTTAATGATCAGAATCCAAGATAAAATGCTGTCCCCAGTGAACCGGGAGGGGTCATTCGATCTTAGGCTTCGATATGAATTGCAGTCCTGCACTCAGTTTGAATTTCCAAATATGTATTGAAAATATTACAAATTGATGTATTTAATTGAATAAGGAGTACTTGTTATATTTTAAACTTTCAAAATACTCACATAACTAATATTTCTCGAAACTTTAATCAGGAACTACTTTATTGATAAAATTCCCTCAACGTTTCGATCACATTGTAGCGGCCGTGGTTACGAGTCGACTGAAACATAGGGTCTTACATTACATTCAGTCAGACGAGCGAGTTTTAGAACTACATACACTTGGGAGAAAAGAAATCAAGCCACCCTTTCAAAATTGTACGTTTCCATGATAACACTTACGACCTAAAAAACATAAAAATCAACGTAAAAATTGCAAAGGTGGCTCGATTTCTTTGCGCCCAAGTATTATATAATCGATTGAATTTCTTGGTTGATTATACAAAATAAAACATATTTCTGCGCCAGCCCTACCAAAACAGATGTAATTTATGTACTATTTGGAACCTCATTCTCTGTGCTATTTCTTTAGTCGTGCGCTGCGGTCGCCATTACATGCAAATCAGCGACATTAGCGGGTTGTCGCGACACATCTGATAATACGAGTTTGAGCGACGCTCACGTGGAGCTAATGCTTGTGTGGCACACTAATACCATGTAAAATACTTTAAATCCTATGCTAATTCCCAAATATTTACTATGTTTTCTTCATTTATGATGAGAAGACGCAAAAAGAAATATCACGCCAAAAATTTAAAAATATACCGGGGCCTGTAATATGAGCAAATACTGTAAAAAGTCGCTGAACTAATGTTGTTCAGTTTGACGAGGACGATCTACGTTTTAATATTTTGCTCGTATTACAGACCACACCCGGTATCGTCTCTACTGGACAGTTGCCATTGTATGAACATAATTATGTGTCTCACAAATACATCTATCTTGCACAGTCGTTGCGGTAAGATAATTTTCATCACACTTGCTCGTAAACAGTGTCGTAACATGCAGGCTACCTTGGTTGCAACCCCCC
>NC_133492.1:18306841-18326718 GCF_025370935.1 Choristoneura fumiferana
TAACCATACAATCGCGATAGTAAATTGTGATTTCGCGGCTATATTCACAACAAACGGCTTCATAGTAAACACAATGCACCCAATCAGCACATATTGTTAACAACATCGGAAATCTAGTTTACAACCAATTTTATGTTATAATTCAGGTGTGTTTGGCTTAGGTGTATTTAATTCTAGTTGGGAACATTTGAAGAGGGGTGAATATTTGTTTTTTAACCCTCGACCCAAAAAGAGGGGTGTTATAAGTTTGACCGCTATGCGTGTCCGTCTGTCTGTCTATCTGTCTGTCTGTGTGTCTGTCTGTGGCACCGTAGCTCTTAAACGGGTGGACCGATTTGAATGCGGTTGTATTTGAAATCAGGGTTTCTAGCGATGGTTCTTAGACGTGTTTCATCAAAATCGGTTCGGCTGTTTTTGAGATATTGAACTTTGAAGTGACAAATTTGGGGGATTTCCAACTTTTTGTTAGCTAAGTTATATTTATAATTATTCCATTATTAAAAACCTACAACATATAAAGTGATCTACATCTGGAGATTTAGAAAATTGATTTCAATTTTTTACGCAGTGCTACTGCATTAATAATAAATAAAATTTAAGTGTTATTTTAGAGTTGACAGTATATAAGAAAAATATATTATGACAAATAAATATATATCACTAAGTCACACACCTAAACACACTCCTAAATGCTACCTAGTTATTAAATTAGTTAACAGTTTGTATTATTTGAATCATGAATGTTTTCAAACAACATAACACAGTGATCCCGTCAATTTTATGATTCGATAGTAAAAACAAAAAGCAAAAACTGCAACTCATATGGCACTGTCGACTTTAAATGATATATTTTATGCGATACCAGTTGTAATCTCTTTATGAGTAGCGGCCGACAGTTTAAGCCTGCTAGCGACCTCTGTCGTTACAATACATAACACTGTGACCAAATGGATTTTTAATGAAACGGAACGAAATTTTAGTGTAAATATTTTTTTGTTGTTTTAATAACTAGGTACTGTATTAACGCTTTAAGCGCACTCTCGACCAGCTGTAAGCGCGAAGTCACCTAGCCGCAGCCGCGCGGACACCTCGGAAGTGCTGAGCCGTTACCGTTACGTGCTTGCGTTTGGTTGACGGCTAGTAGATGAGGTGAGGCGACGCAGATTCGTACCGAGGGTTACGTGTGCGACAACCTTTGTGCAATTTCAATAATAGAAATATATTTTTGTGTCTAGTATTTTTTAAGTAGTTTTTAGGCAGGTATGTAGGAATGTAACTTTTAGTTGTGTAATAGAATTAGATTATAATTTCATACATATAAATTGTGGCTATACCCAACCAGGGTGCATAATTTCTGTAAGTACTAGTATTGATAAGTCTTATGTTTTATGTTTTTGCCAAATAAATGAATACTGAATGCTAGATTCCTCTAAAGAACGATCACTTATACAGCGTGTATTTTTAGTAAAAAGATGTATTATGTTTAAATAAAAAAATGACTTATTTTCCTTGTAAAATAAATTAGCACGCAATGTATCACTACGTGATACTACAATGCTGCTCTTCTAAGCCAAAAGGCGCTATCTTAAAAAAAAATACTTTTGAGTTATTAATACCATTGTGTAGCTTAAAACATTCTGCATAACATGGTGTAAATGACAGAAAAGCGTTTTTTTTTTAAATAGCGCCTTTCAATTTACGGAGGCAGTATGTTTTTATTCAAAAGTTTGCACTTGTTGACGTGACAAGTGTCACAGACCATTTTTTCTCGATCAAATTATTGTACGCATTAGATTGCTGCTCGCAAATAATTAATTATGCTCTGATAGTTAATTCTAAATTAACAATTAATATCGGTTCACTCACAGTACCAACTTAAATCTACGTCTTGTTACTGCTTGAGGCTATAACAATACACGCTGTAGACGCAGTCGCACGGTCCTTTAGTGTAACGACACATTCAAAATGATTTCTGGCGTGGCTTTAGTATGTATTAAACAGGACTTCCCATTAAGCTAGCCCCAGCTTTCAAACTCGGACGCACCACAATCGCCCAGGGAGTCGATCGCATTACCTGTTCTAGCCGATGGAGCGACGTGCGCGGCCTACGCTAGAACATCTGAGCAACTAATGCATTATGTATAACGCGTTTAATATGATTCGCGGGTCTAGTTACCGGGCTGTTTTCTTTGCAACGTATTGTGTGGCAACTTATACAACATATGACTGCGGCTAAGTGGATCAAAATAAGAATGGTTTATTAGCTGATAGAATACACATACAGAAACGTATTTAGACTAAAATAGGTATATTTAGTCGACCAATAAATTGGTTAACCGCCGTAAGCGTTAATGTCATCTGTAGCGCTTCAAAAGTCAAAGTCTAGTTTTACTCACAAGTCAATATTGCCTTCTTTTTTTTCTGAAGTAGGAACTGTCATTAAAATTGGTTAAACACTTTCTTGGTCGACCATACAGTCATGCCTATAGCTAAAAGGGCGGCCATAGCTATGTATCATGAAAAGGTCTGGAGATAATTTTGTAGAGCTGATTTTCAGTGACGCCAGTTACAGACGTGGCTGTCAACAAGGCGTCAATGGTGGGTGAAGTATATGTGGTCCCGCATGGGAACTACAATCCAATCATTCTGAGAGGAAGCTAGGTGCCCTGTTGCGGGATGTATATGTGAAGGGTAGGGCCGAGATGATGAATTTAATGTAAAATTAACCGTAAATCTGCCGTATATTTTTTTTAATACCCGAAATAAGGCGTTTTGTTTCGCTGAAATAAAACCAGACCATTTAACAAAAATCAACACTTCAGGACTTGCACGCGTCAAAACTTGTACACGTTTAAAAAAATGATTCTGTAAAGGTTAAATTTTCAACATAACAGCCCGAAGAAAAAGAAGTGCATTTGTTTCCAAGGTTTTTACTTACTTTTCCTATGTGTGACGGAACTCTAAAGAAGGAAAATTAAATGAATAATCGAAGAACAAACCTTTCCGTCTTAACAGGGCACTCCACAAAAAGGTCGCAGCCAAAACGGTTATCTCTAACATCATAGCTTCGATTGAACGCGGCAATCGTAAAAACCGTCTCATAAAGCTGAATTCTTCAACTATTTATAGCGAGATAATTTCCACCATTACCAAAATGGCTCCCTTGGGTGAAAGAAAACGGTTAATCCAATTAGGAATGAAAGGGCGATCTGCTGTTCGTAGATAATTGCAGCGACCTTAGCCTTTGAGCGGGTAATAAAGGATGTGGTGCCATCTCTCGCCCGCCGAAGGTACTAACTTGCGGTGTGAATTGAGATCATTTCCACTTTCTTTGATTTATACACAGTTGCTGGAAATAGCCGAAGCTAACATTTTTATTACGACTACCTACTAGTCTAGACTAGAGTCTTCAATCAGAGTGTGTTGCCAGTGATAACCTATGGCTCTGAGTCGTAATCCTAAGCTTTTGGCTTTTGGAGATGTTCAGAGTCACGCAACGAGCTACGTAAAAAATTATACTTACTTTCGGAGCCACTTTACGACCAGATGGCCTAGTGGTTAGAGAACCTGACTATGAAGCTTGAGGTCCCGTGTCAAAATTTCTAAAACTGGTGGATAATATTTTATAAACGTAGTAAAATCGATTTTATACGTAAAACATAATTGAAAGTGTAACAACTCCCGTAAAAAAGCGAAAACACCAACTCAGCGACCTGAATTCACACAAAACCTCGAAAATCTGTGTCCGAGGCATTTTTCTCGAGCCCTATTTATCCTCGGCAGGCAGGCGTCAAATTCGAGCATAACCCCGATATTATGCCGCGGCACGACGTAATATCTTTAGTGATTTAATTTCCTTAACAACACAAAACTTAGCTCTTACTTTCACCAACGGAAAGGAGACCTACAGCTGACACTTTAGGGGTGAAATTCGAGGGATTTCTGCCCGGGTCGGTGTAGTTTTGGAACGTTATTGACAGTTGTTCTGTTTGCCTGAGGTATTACGAGGTAGGGTTGACGCCCGAGACCGATCGATGGCTACTAAACTGTCAAAGGTTACGGGAACTCGGGACAGGTTTTCCAGGAAATGAGTGTAGCTATAAAGGATTAATAAAAACTATATCATTGATTGATTAGACGGCCGGATGGCCCAGTTAAAGACTCTAGATTACAAAACTAAATCTTTTGAATGTTTTTTTTTCGACTTTCAAACTAAGTATGATTAATAAATGTGATTGATTGTTGTTTTAATTACGAGTAAAGACAATTTTAGGTGCTTACAAAATAAATGTGGGCTTTCCAGGTTTTTATAAGTAGGGAAGAGAAGGTGATTGCAGATTTCAATAGTCATAAACATGGCACGAGTTTTAATAAAGAAAATAGCATTTTGAGTTTACGATTATATAATTTTAATTGTTGCTTTTGGTGAGTATTTGTTGCTTGATAAAAATAAGTTTTTTTTATTCGACTGGATGGCAAACGAGCATGTGGGTCTCCTGATGGTAAGAGATCACCACCGCCCATAAACATCTGCATCACCAGGGGTATTGCAGATGCGTTGCCAACCTAGAGGCCTGAGATGGGATACCTAAAGTGCCAGTAATTTTACCGGCTGTCTTACTCTCCACGCCGAAACACAACAGTGCAAGCACTGCTACTTCACGGCAGGATTAGCGAGCAAGATGGTGGTAGCAATCTGAGCGGACCTTGCGCAAGGTCCTACCACCTGCACGGCATGTAGGTATGTGTCAACAAAGATTTTGATTATAGTTTAGACCTCGAAAAGAACAGAATAGTTTTATCTCGGAATATTGCATATTTCTCACGGGATAGCGATTAACAAATAATTCGCGTAAACGAAGTTCGCGTTCGTTTGTTGTTTATTCCTTGTTTCGTTTTTTTTCTGGTTATAGACAAAAAGGTAAAGGAGTATAGCCTTTGCCTGCATGGTAACTTCATTTGTTAAGTATAAATGTTTAATATTTTCTTCTTTCTTTAAACGGAATAATGTGTCGGTGTTCACTTTAGTAAAATTGGTTTTTATTTTAATGTATGTTAAACAGATGGTCCCAAAGGAAGAACAGCGCCGTTCGCAAGACCGGCAATTTTTGCTGATTTGGGACCATTTCGTGACATACAACGTTCTTAATTTTTAATACCTTTTTGTTATGCTACGTTACTTTGTCACGAATAAAGGATTTCTATTTCTATTTCATTTCTAAGTTGCGGGCAACAGCTATTATATAAAAGTGCGCTTCTTGTCTTAATTATATTGATTAGAGTCCACTTGCAGGCTTTTTAATCTCGGTTTAAGTGGTCTTAAGTCCTGTCAGATCCATACAAGAACTGTCAGTTTAAGCCTTAAATCGAGATTTAAAAAAGGCCTACAAGACGTCCTAGTTGTGGATAGTCATGCTTGTCTTAAACAAAGCAACCTATCGAACTCAAAGGCCCAGTCTGAAAACTAGCGCTGCTAGCTACGAATATTAATTATTATTCGTAGGCTGCTAGACTGCTTGTCCAGCACGTGCTGAGTGTGAGACCTATAGCCTCAAAAGTGCTGTGTAGTTCTTACAGTGTTTTTTTATTATTTGAGAATGTTATGGTCACTGTTCTTGATATATGTTCTAAATATTTATTATATTTATCGCAGCGTCAGGTGGTCGGGAGACACTCGCAGGAGGCGGATCACATACCTGGGGCTGATCCATGGCGGATATCCTATTCAGGGTATTCTACGGATCACATACCTGGGACTGATCCATGGCGGATATCCTATTCAGGGTATTCTACGGATCACATACCTGGGGCTGATCCATGGCGGATATCCTATTCAGGGTATTCCACGGATCACATACCTGGGGCTGATCCATGGCGGATATCCTATTCAGGTATTCCACGGATCACATACCTGGGACTGATCCATGGCGGATATCCTATTCAGGGTATTCTACGGATCACATACCTGGGGCTGATCCATGGCGGATATCCTATTCAGGGTATTCTACGGATCACATACATGGGGCTGATCCATGGCGGATATCCTATTCAGGGTATTCTACGGATCACATACCTGGGACTGATCCATGGCGGATATCCTATTCAGGTTATTCCACCGCGAAAATAATAACACCGTATTATCACTGAATCACTAATTTAATGAATTCAAAGCACAATAAACTGAATAAGAATTGCACTAATTTAAATGGATTTAGAGCCAACGGGTTAATAGGCATGCATTACGTGCGGCGATCTGTCAACGAATGACATGCCAACCGCCACCGCCATGACACCTACAACTCCATTTGGTGTTACCCGCTCTAAAAATAATAAATGTGAAACTACCTTCAATTAATAACTTAAACAATTCGCAATCAATAATCAACTATAACTATAGCGCGCGCCGTTATATTTATTTTGTGGCAATAAAGCATATTCTTATTTTTAAAGTTAATCGGCACTTAAAAGCCAATTGAAGTTTCTCGTTTCCCCGTGTCTTTAACTGTAGATAATAAAGAACGTCATTAGATTTCTGTGGATCTTTACGAGCGTCCAAATAAATGAGCGGATTCCGATACGACTGGAACAATCAGCGAGTATCCGAACACCTAACGCGTTCCTTCGCGGCCACACCAACCTAAGGAGCAATTCAGTGGTGTGTCAAGTACCCAAGCCGTATTGAGCCCGCGTGGGAACCACGGTCCAAGCCACGGTACATTTTGAGGGGAGGACTATGCCGAGCAGAGGGATGTTTACATAATATCTTCTTCTTCTTCTTCTTTGTCGTGTCGCTCTTGGCAGAGCGGTCGTGGTCACATTGAGGCGTCCGCGTCGGTGGTAGAGGTGGACATAATTACATAATATAGGCTGGGATAAATATTGAGGTGGGTCAAGTTCCTGAATCCCTTCGACCAGCGACTGCGTACCGAACCGTGCGGTTGGTGCGGTTCATCCCGGCGTCTCCAGGTTTTCTTATTTTCCCCGGTAATTCCACCGGCTTTTTAAATCTCGCCTTGATCCTGGCAATGAGTTGGCAAATTACACGGATATTCTATGCATACGAATGACTCGTTGGTACTCATTTGATATTCATAATGGGTGCCTATCGCAAACGCCCGGAGGTTCACACCTGCTTTATTTACTGCATAAACTCCAGTATGCCAGTTTCCGAACGCAGGTTTGAAATCAGTGATTTTTCATGTGCTTAGCACGGAGAAGGATAAATGGTTTTCTTCATATTTTAACGGTTCTAAAACTCTGCCGGTAAATATGTCGAAATCGTACTTGTGTTTAAAGCAATTGCAAATATAAAAGGCTTAGAGAGCTTAGTGTCAATGCTTAAGTGACTAAATAAGAAGCATAGGAGAAATTCGTGTCTGTACTCCTGTCCAGTGGTGGTGTAGCGGTATAGCACACAGCACGGAATGCTGAGGACCTGGGTTCGATTCCTAGCGCTGGTCTCTTTTTTGGTTTTTTCTGTGCATCTATGTTTCAGTTTGTATTTTCGATATGGATTTTACAGGATGACCGTAAAAGTAACAAATTTTTGAGTTGGAATAAAAAAATACAAAAAGACTCCAAAAATCAAGCTTACAGAGCCTTCCAATAATTACAAGTATCTTGACGCAAAACAGGAAATTTTGCTCTTGACTCTTCGGTTGCGTTTCAGCCAGATATGCGAATCGTGCAAGGATGTATTGCGAGGAATGTGCTTTCATGAACCAA
This sequence comes from Choristoneura fumiferana, assembly GCF_025370935.1. Lineage (NCBI taxonomy): Eukaryota > Metazoa > Arthropoda > Insecta > Lepidoptera > Tortricidae > Choristoneura > Choristoneura fumiferana. The sequence continues at coordinate 18,314,567 of NC_133492.1, forward strand.
TAGGAACGCTTCATTTACCTCACCTCGCTCCGCTCAGCTGATTCCACCAGAGCGGTGCTGTGCGAGGATAGATAATCCATAATGTCAATATTTATAAGTAAATCTAGTTTTATGCAACAGACAGATCTATTAGACGGGGTGTTCTTTTATATTTTTTACAAGTTTTTGTTTAGTTTTACCTGTCCCGTTGTCTGTCTGTCTGTCTGTCTGTAATAAAATCTTGCAAGTTACATTTGAACTACTTTCAGTAGTCAGATTAACTTGAAATTTGGAATACTAATGTAAACCGCATGACAATACAATAATCTAGTAGTAACATCCTGGTAGTCCAGCCAGGATCGTCTCCGCAGGACGGAACTCTTCAACGGTTAATAGCATCGACTTGAAATTTGGTATGCAAATGTAGTTTGGGTGACAATGCATGTATAGTCAACAAAAAGTACAGTCAAAAAAAAAAGCTTGTATTCAAAATTATTTTTTATGGTTAGGTTAGTTATTGTTATAATATAGTTATTATATTTAGTTAAGATATCTAAGGTTATTTTTGTTTGGTTTACATGTACATACTCGTAGGTACCTACTCATTTGAGTTACATAAATAATAAGGTGAAAATGTTATAAAATGCACTATTTCATTATAGAAAATGCTGGCCTCTGGTCTGTCAATATACGGTTTACAAATTGCGGACAACCCCCGCATACGTTATTACGGCGCCTAATTATCGCGCAAATAATTAGCGCATCGCGTAAATTGCTCGGATAAATGGACAAACCTGCCGGTTAGAACTGACGTGATTTATCGGGGGATTGACGGTAGTTGCACAAACGTATATTTGTCGATACCATACACACTGTCAAAGTGACAGGAGTTGGAAAGTTGTTGTTGGAGTATTGGAAAAGGTAATGCATGCTGTGTTATCTTAGAACAAAGTGTTATCTTGTTATCAAAGTGTTGCTGTGTTATCTTAGAGCTCTGGTAAAAACGCCATCTATTGGATGAGTCTCATAAGATAATACTCACGCGCTCGATCTCTCTAAAGATCGCCTAGGTGGCGCTGATATGCTTAATGTTACACAATGTTACCATTTGTAAAAAAAAAATTCGTAGAAGTAAAACTCCATAACATATATTATTATTATTCTAAATTGTTTTTTTTTTATCATTTAAAACGCCTAAAAGTAAAACTACTTATGTTTTATTCTATTAAACAAAATTTTAAATCGGAAATCGAATATGATTGCCACGAAATAGCTGGAATTTAAATTTTAGCGCTGGCAACATTAAAAGGCTGTAAGATTGGTTTTTTGGAATCTTTTTGTATTTTTTATTTCAATTCCAAATTTTTACTTTTACGGTCATCCCGTAAAACCGAAATTGAAAATACAAACTGAAATATAGATACTCAGCTTGTGTTTCTACTTAGTCACTTAAGCAGCGACGCTAGCGACATCTATGCCGTAAGCCCTCAAACTTTTTTCGGCATTCCTTTGGAACTAACCGCTCACCCGGACAAGAGATATCGTTTCTAAGCAATCAAATTAAGATTGGTTTTTTGGAATCTTTTTGTATTTTTATTTCAATTCCAAATTTTTTTTTTTACGGTCATCCCGTAAAACCGAAATTGAAAATACAAACTGAAATATGATAAACTGTAATATAGAATGAAATATAGGTTATCTATATTTCAGTTTGTATTTTCAATTTCGGTTTTTACGGGATGACCGTAAAAGTAAAATTTGGAATTGAAATAAAAAATACAAAAAGATTCCAAAAACCAATCTTAATTTGATTGCTTAGAAACGATATCTCTTGTCCGGGTGAGCGGTTAGTTCCAAAGAATGCCGAAAAAAAGTTTGAGGGCTTACGGCATAGATGTCGCTAGCGTCGCTGCTTAAGTGACTAAGTAAGAAACACAAGCTGAGATATAAGGTGCATAGGGAAATTCGTGTCGGTACCGTTTGACCATCAGTGGTGTAGCGGTATAGCACGCGGTACGGATTACCGAGGACCTGGGTTCGATTCCAGTGATGGTCTTATTTTTCTGTTTTTTCTGTGCATCTATATTTCAGTTTGTATTTTCAATTAAAAGGCTGTCTTTGATTTGAACGTTAACAGTTTTCTTTGCTAATCATACCAAGTAAATTTTTATTTGAAATTATATACTTGAAATCGGCGTAAAAGACTGCCGCCTTTTGCCTGTAACACGAGTATGTTTGCACCTCGCGCTTAACAAGAACAGTTCAAAAATTTATAATTCAACAAATAGGAGACGAAAATTTTAGCATTAACAGCGTTCATTCTTTGTCGCCGATACGCATCGCATCTTACGAATTTTCGTCTCCTATTTGTTCAATTTAATTTTTTTTAACGGTTTTTGTTAAGTGCGAGGTGCAAATTTAGCTTGGTCGTGATATACATACCTACCTTTAACTACCTATCAATATATGACGAAGAAGAGAGTATTCGCAAATTAAAAAAAAACTTTATGTTCTGTTTCGGGGACACCTATACCGGATTGATTGGGGTTCGATTCTAAGCTCCAGCATTTTTTTTCTGTTTTTATTATGTTGTGTGTTTTAGCTACATTTAAGCTATATTTAAGTAAAATACTTCTTTCTTTACGGGGAAACCGCAAAACTAAATACAATTATCGACCAAGAGCATGTTAAGTCGTAAAAGTAGATCAAACAATCAATTAAAGTCACTTTCGCATTTATAATATTTAGAACAGATTTGTATTTTCATTGCCGCTAAAACAAATAAATTAATAATAGGGTGTCAATGAACTTATATATTTAATGACCCCAAACGTCGTACATTGTACTTAAAACTGTGTCTGTCTTATATTCTCTTACTTAGAAGCAGAGCGCAGATAACAATGAATTTTTAAAGATAAGACCTTGACACACCTACAATTTTTTTTATGAAGCCCACGGTACCGCCCAACTCGTACGTGGCCAGTTTTTAACCCCCGACGCAAAAGAGGGGTGTTATAAGTTGGACCACTATGTGAGTCTGTGGCACCGTAGCTCTTAAACGGGTGTACCCATTTGAACCCGGTTATTTTTTATTTGAAAGAAGGTTTTCTAGCGATGTTTCTTGGATATGTTTTATCAAAATCGGTTAAGCCATTTTTGAAATATTGAACTTTGAAGTGACAAAGTCGGGGGTTTTCCAACTTATTGTTGGTTAGGTTAGGTTATTTATGGTAAGACCTACAAGCATATCTACTTGCATCTACTTAGTTCGACAGTTCATAAAAGACTTGTGAACAATCTAGCAGTCAGTAACATACATCGTCGAAATCGACTCATTTATTTTGCTATAAAATCTAAGATAGCGCTATCACACTGCGATTCGATTCACCCAAACGAGCGACTGCACCCTGTACCACAATTTACATTGAATGGTCTAACTTGGTTCTTGATAAAATCTACCTATTTCCGTTAAACAATTTCCATTAAACCTGTGTTAAAAAAATTAACGGTTACATTCGCATAATAATAATAAGCTGGTGATAGAAGCTGGTTGCGTCGAGCCGAAGACAGGGAGGGAGGGCGCAATGGCGCTCAGTGGGGGAGACCTATGTCCAACAGTGGACTGCTATAGGCTGATGGTGATGAATAAAACAAAGGTTAAGCCGAGTTTAGACTTGCAAGAAAAATCACGCAAGTTGCATTACATTGCGAGGCCGTAAAGCCAACGAGTTTGTAGTGGTCAATCAAGCGCCGCAATGTAATGCAACTTGCACGATTTTTCTTGCAAGTCTAAACTCGGCTTTATAATGAGTTAACTTGTATATTTAACGGGGTAACATCACCGAAACGTCGAAGTAATTTTAGAAATAAAATTAAATCGCTAAATCAAGAGATATGAAATTTTGCACCTGTGGTCTTCATGCAACTTTAATGAAGAACCGATGCAAGCTTTAGAATGTTGCAATGGAAAAATAACCGCGGTGGCCTAGCGGTTTCACCTGTGGTCTCTCAAGCTCTCTGAATTTTTCGAAATTAATGTGCGAATCTGGTCTTTTTTTAATTTTGGAAAAATATGGTTTTTTTCTACTTAGAATCATGAGCACAATCGAATACGATAGTTCAAAAAAATGTACCCAAAAAAAATGACAGTTTTGTTCACGTTTTGTTACGTTTTTTTTTTCATACTCAGTATGAGCGTAACAAACTGACTCATAAAATTTTGTATGAAAAATGGAGATTTTTTTTAAACTGTCGAAATTGATTGTGCTCTTGATTCTGAGTTGGAAAAACCATATTAAAAAAAGGGTACACTTTTACACGAAAGCGACCAACTAAATACATTCTCACGATGTTGAATGAAAACATCACAAACCTGAGAAGCAATTCAATTGGTTTGTGTGAAGTTCCCAATCCATACTGGGCCGGCTTGGTAATTACGGCCCAAGCTCTTTAATTTTCTCTGCTTAGCTGTGGGTACGTAGACTGGGAAGATGAATGGGAATTTGTTGAAATCCTGGAGTTAAAATTTGACTACATTTGATCTACATTTAGCGCGAGCGCAGCCGATTTTGGCTGGTTAATTAAACAATATAACTAGGCAGGTACTCCGAAATATGGGTCAACTATTGAAATGTGTGTTAATAAAGAAAATAATTCGCACCTGATGTCGTGGTACGGGGTCGCGTGCTGCGATCACATAGTAAAGAAACAAAGCAGAGACTAAAAGCCCAATTCCCCCAGGTTTTTAACGAGTCTTAATTACAACAGGATAATTGTAACAGGATAACGTTCTTAGAGACGCGGCATTTTTTAGCGAGCACTATTTTATTTTCAATGTAGAACGGTGAACAGTAAATCAAATTGAACTTAAAACAGCGCTGACTTCAGATTATCAAGTAAAGTTTTGTAATCTGTCGTGCGAATTGAGCCTAAGTTTTATACAACCTGGCCTGATAAAACTATAGCAAGTACAAGCTTTGCCTAAATAGCCAGTTTTCTTGTACGTATAGTACCTACTAATTATAAGTTAATGATCAGAATCCAAGATAAAATGCTGTCTCCAGGCAACCGGGGAGGGGTCATTCGATCTTAGGCTTCGATATGAATTGCAGTCCTGCACTCAGTTTAAATTTCCAAATATTTATTAAAAATATTACTCGAAACTTTAATCACGAACTACTTTATTGATAAAATTCCCTCGACGTTTCGATCACATTGTAGCGGCCGTGGTTACGAGTCGACTGAAACAAAGGGTCTTAGATTACGTTCAGTCAGGCGAGCGAGTTTAAGAACTACATACACTTGGGAGAAAAGAAATCAAGCCACCCTTGCAAATTTTTACGTTTCCATGATAACACTTACGACCTAAAAAACATAAAATCAACGTAAAAATTGCAAAGGTGGCTCGATTTCTTTGCGCCCAATTATATATAATCGATTAAATTTCTTGGTTGGCTATACAACATAAAATATATTTCTGCGCCAGCCCTACCAAAACAGATGTAATTTATGTACCATTTGGAACCTCATTCTCTGTGCCATTTCTTTAGTCGTGCGCTGCGGTCGCCATTACATGCAAATCAGCGACATTAGCGGGTTGTCGCGACACATCTGATAATACGAGTTTGAGCGGCGCTCACGTGGAGCTAATGCTTGTGGGGCACACTAATACCATGTATAATACTAGCTTTATCCCGCAGATTCGCTCGCGAAGACCATTCGTTCTAATTGTTTAGTTAAAATTCCGGATTTTTAAATCCTATGCTAATTCCCAAATATTTACTATGTTTTTTTATTTGTGCTGAGAAGACGCAAAGAAATATCACGCAAAATTAAAAAATATATATACCAGGTGTGGCCTGTAATATGAGAAAATAATGTAAACATAGATCATACTCCTCAAACTGAACAGCATTAGTTCAGCGACTTTTAAAAATAATTAACTAGTTTTTTTCATTTTTATTACACTTTTAAGTTTATCCGAAGAAGCAATTGAAAGCAAAATGCTCGATGTTTGTAGCGTGACAGGCGACGTCAGTTGGATTCTAGGATGGCGTACATTGATTATAGCAGTATTTTATTTATATGAAAAAGGTAAATTCAAAGACTATATTATTTTAAAAAGTTGCTGAACTAATGTTGTTCAGTTTGACGAGGACGATCTATGTTTTAATATTATTTTGCTCGTATTACAGACCACACCGTCTTACTGGACAGTTGCCATTGTATGAACACAATTATGTGTCTCACAAATACATCTATCTTGCACAGTCGTTGCGGTAAGATATTGGTGTCATGGACACAACACTAAGTCAATCACTTTTAGATATTATACTTGTTTTTGCTAGTATTATATAATTCAATACGACCAGATTCGATTCCCAAACTGAGTAAGATACTAGTATTTTTAGGGTTCCGTAGCCAAAATGGCAAAAACGGAACCCTTATAGTTTCGCCATGCCTGTCTGTCTGTCTGTCTGTATGTCCGTCCGCGGCTTGCTCAGGGACTATCAATGCTAGAAAGCTGTAATTTTGCACGAATATATACGAGTATGTAAACTATGCCGACAAAATGGTACAATAAAAACTTGAAAAAAAATTTTTTTTGAGTATTATGGGAGATAGACATAAAGTGGGGGTGTTTTTTTTTCTCATCCAACCTTGTAGTGTGGGGTATCGTTGGATATGTCTTTTAAAACCATTAGGGGGTTGCTATAACTATTTTTGGATTCAGTGATGTGTTTGCAAAATATTCAATTTTAAAATGAAAATTTTCATTAAAATCGAGCGTCTCCCCTCTAAAATTTAAACCGGTGGGTGGAAAAATTAAAAAAAAATCAGGATGGTAATAAGTATATCAAACTTACAAGGAAAACTACAACCGCTAAGTTTTCTTGAGAATTATTAGTAGTTTAAGAGTAAGTGGGTACCTAATTATTTGAGGTGTAAGATAAATGTTACAGAAATATAAACACACATTTTGATGTGGTCTGTTTTATTTTCAACATAAGGATATGTACCGATAAATGCTTTATATTATAAGAGATCGATAAAGTTTATTTTGGTTAAAAAAAGCAAAAATCCAATTTTAACGGTAACAAAAATGAGCACCGAGACCACGAAAAAGAACATTTTGTTTATTTTAAATCTTATAATTGTACTATTTGAATGAAAATCCGATCATAATGAGAAAAAGAATAAGCATTATTTAATTAATCAGGTATCAACAGAAATATACAATCGATATCTATATAAAAAATAAATTAAAACTTGACCACGAAAATGACGACTACAAATTGTCATTTTTGTAACCTTTTAAATACTATCTAGAAATTATTTAATTAAAGTAAGATTATAACTTCAACTCACAAACCAAAACAGCTTTCAATACCTTCCCCCGTGTAGGTCTACGGTAGACCCGAACGAAATTATGTTACAACGAAACAACACAACAAAATGCTCCTCTAAATGACGAAGTTTTTTTTTTAATATTTAGATATGTACATTTCACACGTACATTCAGGGCAAAATAATTCTTGAACCTCTCGCCAGTTAACAAAATTAGCGTCGCACTGGTCATAATTCCTATAACCACACCTGGAGCAAATGTTGTTGACGGTCAACCATTCTTCATTTAAATCAATTAAATCAATAACGGCATAAACGGTTACACTGTAAAAAGCAGAAAATTCTATAAAAAGTGTTCTGTATTTTTTCTACTTGTAGGAAAATCATCTTTTTCGTGGTCTTTAATCAGTTTCGTGGCCCATAGCACCACGAAAATGATGACCACGAAATTGAAAAGTTCTTACTTTCGCGGCTCTGCAGTAAATATCCTATAGGTTTGAAGCAAATGAAATCAATATTAAATAACTTAACTGCAAATGACACAGCACCAGTAAAACATTATATTTATTTACCCATACTCACCAAGTCGCAACCGTAACGAAAATGACGCTCGATCTTTGACGCAAATCTAACTTGAACCTTTATTACATTAATTATAGATAAATAATTATGGCTTGCGATAAACATTATACGTCATATTTACGCAGTCTTATTTTCAAAGTTGCTAATAGTTAAAAAAGGATTTACAGGAGGTTTGACCTCTTTTTTGTTTAAAATATTACTTAATAAGTGTGGCTACGAAAATGACGGTGTATTTTGGAACAACGGGAAATGTAGAAAAAATAGTCTTATCAATGTCCTAATTTTTTTATGTTTGCATGAATGGTATATCATATTATGAACATTCAATCCATGTTTAAAACAAGTTTTTTCTATACTTGTATTTTTTTACAATACTACAAAGTAGTCAGGGATAATCCGAACCTGACCACGTAACTGACTTTTGTGCAGAAAATTTAAGTTATTGTGGAAAAAAGATAAAATAGAATAAAATGTATTTACCACAAGTTTCAGTGATAATATCTTAAGCAACTTAAAAACAATAAACGATATATTTCTAATTTTATAACTGAAAATTTGAGTCTGAACACAATTGAACCTCTCGAAATAATAACCAAATAGCAGCCTGAGGTATAAAATATATGTTGGAAAGTTATCAAAATACATGTTAATTTAATCAACGTAGCGCCATCTATTATCCTACTAGGTGAAACTATGTATATGTCTAAGATATGTCTATTGTCTTTGTATTAAGAAAAATAAATTAGTCTATGCCTAACCGCCAACCAACGACTTTTAATAGGTTATGGGCGAATGCAATCTTTTGTTTTTAAAAAAATAGTTATTGTGAGTTTTTCGCGTGTTCTTATCAAGAAGATGACCTCCAGTTTTTTGTCGAGCGTGCCGAAGCTCAAGGTCGCGAAAACTACGACGATTGGCGTTCGCAGTTCAAAATTTGCTGGTACTTGAGGACGCAGACAAGTTCCTGAAGCAAGAGGCAGGTGCATCCGAAGCCGCACAGGTAGTTGCCGATGCCAGAGCACGGGCAAATTGATTTTGACCATTGACGCATCATTGTTTGTGCACATAAAGATACTCAGACTACGAAGCAGTTATGGACAAAACTGAAGACTTTATTCGATGATTCGGGATTTTCAAGACGAATAACTTTACTCCGTCATTTAATATCTATCAGACTAGAAAAGTGCGAAAACATGACAAGTTACGTTACTCAAATAGTGGAAAATTCACAACGGTTAAGTGGCACCGGATTTATAATTAACGATGATTGGATTGGGTCATTGCTACTAGCTGGTTTACCAGAAAGGTTTATGCCAATGATTATGGCAATTGAGCATTCCGGGATCCAAATCACAGCAGATTCCATAAAAACAAAGTTGTTGGATATGGAAAATGCTGACGCAATTGAAATGGACGGTAATGACAACTCAGCATTAATTGCCCGAAGTTGGCAGAAGAAGAAACTTGGTAAAGGTGGCAGCACTAGTAAACATGGCGGACCGTCTCCGAATATCTATGCTCCGAGTACGTCAATGTCAAACTCAAACTCAAACGTCAAAACTACGAAAACAATAACATGTTTTAAATGTAAGCAACCTGGTCATTACCGGAATCAATGTCCATTTATAAACGAAAAAACGGAGAAGAAAAAACAGACAAATGCATTTAGTGTTGTTTTTCTCAGCGGGAAATTTAATAAATGCGACTGGTATGTTGATTCGGGAGCCAGTACACATATGACTGCAAACGAAAGTTGGTTGACAAATAGGCTGGATTCGTCAAGTTTACCTGAAATTATAGTAGCAAACAAATCGAAAGTACCTGTATTATGTGCGGGTGATGTAGGAGTCACGACAAGTTACGGCTACGAAATCACAGTGAAAAATGTATTGTGCGTGCCGAGTCTTGCAACTAACCTTTTATCAGTTAGCGAATTGATAAAAAACGAAAACAGTGTTGTTTTTGAACACGGCCGATGCCTTATAAGAAACAAATTAGGCGATTTGGTTGCCGAGGCGATACTTGTTGATGGTGTATACAGTTAATCTTGCAAGCTGAGACTTGTTTGTTGCGTCATCAGTAGCTGATGGACAGACATGGCACAGACGGCTTGGACACTTGAATAGCACAGACATGAACAAGATGAAGCAAGGTTTAGTTGATGGAATGTATTATCCAGACACATTTATGGCAAGCAAATCTAGCTGTCAAGTTTGCTGTGAAGGTAAACAGTCAAGATTGCCATTTTCGACGGGTACGAGAGCTACAGAAATGTTACAGATCGTGCACTCAGACATCTGTGGTCCGATGGAGTGCAAGTCAATTGGCAGTGCAAGATATTTTCTGCTGTTCATCGATGACTTCACCAGAATGACTTTCATATATTTTTTAAAGGCCAAAAGTGAAAACACTGAGTTATTTCAAAGAGTTTAAGTCAATGGTGGAGAATTATCAGAACACAAGAATCAAAATATTGCGGACAGACAATGGATGTGTGTACTGTAGCAACAACTTTCAAGGTTTCTCAAGCATGAAGGTATCATTCACCAAGAAAACAAACACATACACACCAAAGAACAAGGCTTTGCGAGAGAAATAACCGTACTATCGTTGAGAGAGGAGATGCTTACTTTTCGAAGCAGAATTGGACAAGAAGTATTGGGCGGAAGCGGCTAATACTGCAGTATACTTAAAGAACAGTCCATAGCTTCAGGTATTGAAAAGACTCCATACGAGATGTGGTTTGGCAGAAAACCAGATTTGCAACATTTGCGTGTTTTTGGCAGTCCAGTGATGGTGCATATACCAAAAGAAAAAAGAACAAAGTGGGATAAAAATCCAAGAACATATTATACTTGTTGGTTTTGTGACAATGTTAAAGGGTACAGGATTTATAACCCAGAAAAAAACAAGTTTATACAAGTAGAGATGTAATTATCCAAGAGAAGCCGAAGCGTCCTGACACAGTGACTATTTTTATAGAGAGCACAGATTCAGTGGGGGAGAAAGTAGAGGAATCTGTGGTGAAAATTGAACCCCTGAATGAGTCAAGTTCGAGAGTGAGTCGGATTACTTGGATGTCGAAGGTGAAAATATTGACCCAGAACCTAGTGGAGAAAGCCAGGATACTGCACAGGCTAGTACAGCTCCACAGAGCATGCATGAACTCCAGATACAGCACATGGAGGTCTAGTGCACCAGTTCCAGTAACAAGTAGCGGCAAGAGGCAAAGGAAGAAGCCTGAGAGGTACGGCTTTGCTAACATGTGCGCTACAGCTACAGGTGAAGATTGGACTGACATACGCAGAGGCATCAGTGGTCCTGAGCGACAACAGTGGGCTGCAGGCGATGGCAGAGGAGCTGCAATCATTCCAAGACAACCAAGTGTGGAAGTTGTTAATACTCCCAGCAACGCAAGTGTAGTGCAGTGTAAGTGGGTGTTGAGAAGAAGTTTGATTCAGACAATAATGTGAATGTCGTGCACGACTTGTTGGCCAAAGGTTTACCAGAAGGCTGGTATTGATTACCAAGAGACCTTTAGTCCAGTATAGACATTCAACGCTACGTATTGTTCAGCTTAAGTGTTCAGTTGGACAGGATATCACTCATTTAGATGTGACAGCCTTTCCTTAATGGTTACTTAAAAGAAAACATATTTATGCATTTACCTGAAGGCTTTCCTATAAGCAATTCAATAAAGTGTTGAAATTAAGAAAAGCTGTTTATATTAAAACAATCATCACTTTGCATGGTATCAAAGAGTGGAAGAGGCTTTGTGTAATTCAGGATTCAGTAAATGCAAGTTAGAACCTTGTGTTTTTGTTAAAAGCCATAGTGATAATAAAGAAACCATTGTTGGAGTATACGTCGATGATTTTCTGATATTTTCAAATTGTAAGAAAGAATCTGATAACTTAATACAAATTTTAAGCCAAAAATTCAAATAAAGAATCTAGGTCAAGTTCAAATTATTTGGCATGAGAATAAACATTAACAAAAATGCCAGTGTAATTACAGTAGATCAGGAGCAGATATTAAACAGTTACTTGAGAAGTTTGATATGTCTGAATGTATTCGGTTTGAAACTCCTATAGAATGTAAATTAAATATTGATAAGCCTAATGTATGTGAACAAAAGTTGCCTTATCAAAAATTAATAGGAGTTTGATGTACTTAGCAGTCCTGACTCGTCCTGACATTGCTTTTTCAGTGAGTTTTTAAGTCAATTTAATAACTGTTATTCT
>NC_133492.1:18326818-18356864 GCF_025370935.1 Choristoneura fumiferana
CACTTGCTCCAACGGATCAGGTATGCCTCGCAAATCGCGAAGTGCCGGTTTGGGGAGAAGTATGTCCCCACGATGACTACTTCCCCCAATTTGCAGCGACATAGCCAGGGCCCCTCTCCCTCAGCGATAGGCGCTGGCCGCCAACCGCTGGCACAACTATGCCTACTGAGCTCTCGGTGTCCCCGACCCAGTTTGGCTGAGGGGGACAGCGTAGGGCTCAGCAACGACCGCAACGTCCACACGCCACTCCGCCATGACCTGGACCAGAAGGTCCTGGGCCCTGGCACAGTGGTTCGCGTTCGTCTGGAGGAGCTCGAAGTGCAGGTGTGCTGGCATTACGACACATGCATTTCGAGCTCCTCTCGAGCCATTTGGCTAGGTACGCGAGGGGGGGCGCCAGTCATTGGGGCCTTTCCTCGGATGGAAGGGGGGGCGCATTTTGTGCCTCCCATGACGTGCGCATGTGGACGTCCCGCCTGCGCGCACACTGCGCACTTTGGTGGGCCGCACATGCGGCCGCCAAGTGGCCATCGGCACCGCAGCGAAAGCACCTTGCACCATTGTCCGCCTCTGATGGGCAAAGCGCTCTGGTTGGCCCAGCGCCATGCACTTATAGCAGCGCATGGGCGGGGCCTGTATCGGCGTGATGATGGCTGTACTCCAGCCAATTGTCATCTTGCCTAGGCCGGCGATGGCCCCAGCGGCCGCCGCTGGGCATCTAATAAGGGCCGAGCATTGCCCCCGTAGGCTGGCCCTCATTGCCCCAACTTTGATTTGCTCGGGGTGCAGCCTCCCCTGGCCGCAATAGCGGCTGCCACCTCTTCTTGTGTGACGGTCTCGTCCAGGCCAGAGATCCTTAGGTCTGCCGTTTTGGTTGGTCTAGTGATCTCCGCCTGGTCACCAATTGCTGAGCGCAGTTTGTCCGCGAGGCGGTCTGCTAGCTTTTCCGGCTCCTCGCCAGTCATCTCCATCAGCCTGGAGCCGGTCATGGTGGTTTTCACCTTGACCGACTCCAGACCGATGTCCGCCAGTTTTATGCTGGCTCTAGCCTTGGCTAGTAGTGCGGCATAGGTGGTTTGGGCGCCCTCTCTTAATGTGAGGACCACTACTGCCGTGCGCGGGGCGGTGATTTTGATCGCGCGTGGCTGCGGCTTCTTGGGTGGTGTTGGTGTTGGTTTCGACTGTTGGTTGGGGGCTGTCCCCTTTTTCCCCCTTCCTCTCACCACGGTGATCCACGGGTTTGGTCTTCATCTTCGGCAACAATCGACTGGGCAGTTGCGTTAGGCGTAGCTTCCACTGCTGTTTTTTGGCCAACCTTTAGTAAGGGTTTGTGCCGCTGATGTGCTGCGGCTTTTTCCCTATCGGCTGGTTCTTGTTGGCTGCTGGGGTCCCCTCGTCGGCTGGTTCCGGCCGTGGGTTGAGGTTGGGGCTTGCGCCCAGACTTTGGCGCGTTAAGCCCCGTGCTGGCCACTTTATTGCCCACCCGGAGAACCTAACCTAACCTAACCTAACCTAACCTAACCTAACCTAACCTAACCTTGTTTGGAACATTTGCAACTTGTTTATCGTTGATGAGGGAATTTTTATAAGAAGATTTTTAATTGTTGAGACCTTGAGAGTAATGCCTAGTATCTAAATTGATATAACTTATTAACTGGAGTTTACTGATTCAACTTTGACATTGGTGGGATTATCTTTTCTCTATGGTATGTTTGGAAACCTGTAGGAGCTGTGAATTGGATACATAGTGGCACTTCACTATTTTTAGATGGACTGTATTTTGGGAATCATTCTGTCCGATTGTTTCTTAGATAAATCTTTTATTTGGATTAGTATTAGTGATGCTATGCTTTTGTGCTTTTACTTCGCGTCCTACAGGTCTATAATTGGCAATATAATGGGTTAGAATGAAGAATATAATCTTATTTTCTGTGTATCTTTCGACTAAACTAAGGTTACTCATGACATTGAATGTTAGTGTAATATGGCTCAAATGATTTGTATATTCCATGCTGTGGATGAAGTAGTTTGGCCCTCGCGGTAGTTACATGGTTTAGAATATTTGTATATATGTATATTTTGTAAGACCTGTATGATCAAATAAACGTCTTATTTCTGCAGTGTTGAATAATAAGGTGTAATTGTAATACTGTGCCTGGCTAGATACCATTTTGCCAAGAACACGTAGTAATAGATAGGTAATATGAGTTTTTCTGTGTGATGGTATGTTGAAATGTAATTATGGAATTTATATTTATATTTATATGTATATCGTTTAGGTTAGTTTTAAGTATAGTCTAAGATAATTTTAAGTAGTTGCCCTGATTGCTCCCGGGTTGGCTCCCTACCCCACCCACATTTGATGTAAAACATAAAAGACGGGTTGCAACTTAAAACAACAAAAAAATTATGAGTTGAGAAAAGAATACAAAGGCAAAGAAAGGCAAAAGTAAAAAGTGATAATAAAAAACCAGTTGCAACCCCAAAAAATTATATACTTGTGGGAAGGGAGCGAACTGGGGGGAAGTTAAATCAGGGCACTAAGGTAAATAGTCAAAATGCAAACATAGATTAAAACACAGAATCTATATCTGTGATAAGTGACAGGGGGGATGGGAGAAACGGCTGCCACTAGCTCTCGGCGGCCGTTACAACACTCCCATCTTCTATAAAAAAAAAAAAAAAAAAAAAAAAAAAAAACCTAACCTAACCTAACCTGTGCTGATTTCCCTCCCTATTCGATGCAGGTAATGACCGAAGCATCCATGTCCGGTCATTACCTGCGTCATCCTATAGGAAATTGCCCCAATTTCCCTTTCAACCCACTCATCAAAGGAAGGGAGGAGTGCCACTATGGTCCTCGTTCCATAGCGGCAGTCCTCCAAGCTATCCTTCCACCGGTCTCTTATTCTCTTCTCCGTCATTCGACGGGCATTAGCCAGCTCTCGAGGGCCAACCTTTCCCCACCTTGCGCTCGCGCCTCTCGTCGGGACCAGTAGGTCTCGGACATGACCTGAGCATCCACATCCCATGGCGGGTCCCGGCGAGGACGCAAGCTGCCATATGGGCCACTGTAACATATGCCCGTATGAGGCGAATTGCACAGACCCGCTGTGGCCGTCGAAGAAGAGACTTATTTCGCTCCGACAGCCGGTCCGCCCAGATTGGTGCTCCGTAGAGTGCCATGCTGCGGACTACGCCTGCAAAAAGCCTTCGGCAGGCAACTCTTGGTCCACCTACATTAGGCAGTAGTCTGCCCAGTGCTGATGCGGCACCCATCAATCTGGGAATAAGTCGGGTAAAATGTTCCGAGAAATCCCATTTTCTGTCCAGGACAAGGCCAAGATATTTAATATTACCCTTGACCTGGACAGGTTCTCCACCTATAAGAATTACGGTGTCGGCGGGCACACGCCAGCCAGGTCCTCCAAAGACAATTGCTTCCGTTTTGGAGACGGCTACCCCCAACCCGAGCATGCGTATACGGTCAACCACTAGTTCAGCGGCGACCGCGGCTCTGCGTAATGTTTCCGTCTTATCGCTTCCCCGGACAGCCACCATCGTGTCATCGGCATAACAAATGGTGGCCATTCGGGAAGCTGGATTCCTCTTATAGCCCAATCGAACCCGATGTTCCACAATAGTGGACCCAGCACCGATCCCTGAGGTACCCCACAGGTCATCGGTCTTGCTTTACGTTGCCCGCGGTGCTCGTAGAGCACTACTCTTTCTTCGAGATAGTGCCCCACTATCCTCTGCAAGTAGAGAGGCAGGCCGTGGTACCTTAAGGCCTCCTTTATTACTTCGTAGGGGAGAGTTCCAAAAGCATTCGCTATGTCTAGCGATACTGCGATTACTCCCTCTCCCCTACTGGCCGCATGGTCCGAAAAGTCTTTGAGCGACTTGATTGCGTCAATGGTACCACGGCCGGCCCGAAATCCGTACTGGCAATCAGCCACATTTGGTCCGTCTTCCTCCATGTGCTGGATGATCCGGCGAGCAATGACGCGCTCTAGCATCTTACCGGATACATCCAACAAGACAAGGGGACGATGGCCTGAAGGCGAATCCACTGGTCGACCCTCCTTCCTAAGAAGGCATAGGCGCCCCTCCTTCCACACTTTGGGGAAACGCTCCGTCTCCAGACATTCGGACAGGAGGTCCCTGAAGCGCTCCCCCAAATGTTCGAGTGCTAGAGGGATCACCCTAGCCGGTACACCGTCAGGTCCTGGAGCCTTCTTGTTCGATCTAAGGCGGTCGACCAGGGCCATCATCTCATCGTCTGTTATTCTTGGCACCGGATGCCGATCGTTTGGTTCCTCAGAGGGGGCCAGCATCCTCGGAGGAGCAAAAACCGGTGCCGATGGAAACAAGCCTTCCACTACCCTGTCGAGGAGTTCAGGCTCCAAGGAATCCATGGGGGGGGGCCCGCTTCATCTTGTTTCTGACCATTTTATATGGTCGCCCCCATGGATCTCTATTAAGAGTGCCCACAAATTCTTCAAAAGCGACATCCTTTGCTTTAACAATGGCTGTTTGTAGTGCCTCTTTAGCCTTCTTAAGCGCACTGTGGAGCAACTCCTCTTCTTCTGCGGTGTGCAACCTTCGGCGTCTGCAGTGCGTGTAAGCACGGCGTGCTTTGTTGCTGGCGTTTCGGAGGGCAGCAATTTCTGCCGACCACCAGTACACGCTTTGCCTAGTCGGAAATTTCCGCACACGCGGCATAGCCGCGTCGCACACCGCAGTAAGTGATTCACGAAATCTCATCGCTTTGACTTCTACTCCTGCTGTGTCTGGAGGTGGGTCCCCCCACGCCTCTATGATGGCGGCTTCTTCTGCCATCGCAGGATCAAACTGGGATATAACCCACCGTGGAAATCTTGTTCCCGTATTCCTACCCAGATTTTGAGGCTGAGACGCTAACGGCTGGGCTAAGACCCTCATCCGAATGTAGAGATGATCAGAAAGAGTCTCCACATCCTCAAGGACACGCCAATCGAGGATCCGTGTGGCCAGGGCAGGGGTTGCAAACGTTACGTCTACAATTGAACCCCCCTGTCGACGCACACACGTATTGGCGTTACCCTGATTTAACACCTCGAGTCCTGCCGCCAGCGTCCAGTCCCGAAGAACCTCGCCCTTTGGGTCTGTGTATGGGGAACCCCAAGCTGCACTTTTGGCATTAAGGTCCCCCATAACAATGACTTGTGCCGGGGCGCACCTCCCGGCAACTCTTCCCAGTCCTTCCAGGAATGCCTCAAACTCAAACAGAGGCCGGGGGGAGAAGTACACCGCTATTATGACAATTCTCTCCCATTTAACCGCTACGTAGCCTGGTCCGTTTTCTACCTGTGTAAGAGTTGGAAAGTCACCCATTACTGGTACGACGACCGCTACACCACCGTCACTTGCTCCGACCCAATTAGTTTGGGGGGGGACAAAATAGGGCTCAGCCACTACCGCTAGGGCCAATTCCCACTCCGCCATGACTTGCATCAGCAGGTCTTGTGCGCGGGCAGAGTGGTTGAGGTTGCCCTGTAGGATGTCTAGATACTGGTGTGCTGGCATCTAGACATCCATATTATTGCCCTCTTGTGTCCCTTGGGAATTCAGCACTAAGATGCTATCTCGGCCTTTTATGGATGGGGGTGCACATGATCGTCCCCCCATTATATGCCCCGCTGGCCGCTTGGCATGGTGGCATGCACTGCAAAAGGGTGCCTCTTGACACTCAGCAGACTTGTGTCCAGGTTTCGAGCACCTGAAACATAAGTCGCCTCTGTCTACAGCAGACGGGCACAGCGCTCTGGTGTGGCCCGTCCCCAGGCACCTATAACATCTCATAGGCATGGGATCTAAGGCTTTGACATGTGCAGCCGACCATCCCACAAGTATTTTCCCTGCTGCTAACAGAGCATTGGCAGCAGTGATCGGACATCTTATAAGAGCTGATCCTGTGCCACTTGCCAAGAATCTTATTGGGCTCACCTTTACATTTTCTGTAGAGCATCCTCCTTTCAGTACGATTGCCGTCTTTATATCCTCCGGAGTTACCGACTCATCAAAGCCGGTTATCCGGAGGTCCGCTGTTTTAACAGGCCTTTGCACTGTGGCAACATCACCTATCACCTTGGTGATTCTTTCTGCCAGGTCGTCAGCAGCCCTAGCACTGCTTGCTCCCGGAACCTCTATCAGGCGTGCGCCTGTTGCCGACTTGCGGACTTTGACAGATTCAATCCCTATGTCCGCTAATTTCAGGGATGATGTCATTTTTTGCATGGCCGCTAAGTAGGTCATGTCAGTATCCGGTTTCATTGTAATCATGACTGCAGCGCTTTTTGGCACAGTTAGTTTTTTGATTACCGTCGGCTTTTTCTTTGCGTTGGTATTTTGTTCGGCTTGTAAAGACTTTTTTGCTTCTTTGGCCTTAGACTTCTTTTTCACCACCTCTGTCCAGGTGAACTGGGTAGTGGTTGCCGGCTGTGTCATTGAGGTAGACGGCTGTGCTTCGATGCTCTGCACAGCCCTCAACTGCACCTTTGGCTGTGCCTTTGGATGCTGTGCCTTGGCTTGAGCCTTGGCCTGAGCTTGTGGCTGGGCCTTCTGGTTCTTAGTCTGAGCCTTAGGTTGATTTGGTGTATTAGCAGTTTGGACAGGCTCAGGTTGGCTAGCTGATCGCTTACCAGCCTTGGTCTTCCTTCGCTCCACTTGAGAAGCTTCTTGCTGTGGCCTACTGACCCTATCCGCTGCTAACGGGGGCGCATAATTGGCTCCGGCGGTAACCTCTTTTCAACGGCTTCAAGCCTTGCATTTATCATGTTGCCAATGCTTATGAACAACTTCCTAGAATGATTTTCTAGTACCTCTTGTAAGCCCTCTGGGAGCCCTTTTGTTACCTGCTGTGAGGTGGAATTCCGTTCAGTGAAGGCCGTCCTTAGCGCTTTGGTTTCACTCGTCAGGAGGGCGAGCTGCTCACGCATGCGTTTGTTATCGGCTTTGAGCTTGCGGAGCTCGTCGCTCTCCCTCCTGTTTTCGAGGTATTCCATTGCCTCTATAATTTCACGGCACGCGGCATTGATGTTGCCGCGAACCACCCCATTTAAGTTGGAGGACTTAGCGGCTTCAGCCAAGACCGTGTGGGCGGCCTTTCGCGCGCATTCCACTACGTCTGTCTCTTCATGTGTAAGAGTGCCTTCTTCAGTTGTGGGACGAGGAAGAGGCGGATTAGTGGCTTCAATCCTTTCCCTTCTATATTGACGGCGCGGGTCATCGCAGCTATCGTCAGAGAGATCTGAAATAGTGACCAGCTCTTCTTCCCTGAGGGGGCTCCGATCTTTTGTTTTGTCATTACTACGCCCTCCCTGCGAGCGGGAGCGAGTGACCGGGCGAAGCGCTGGGAATTCTAGTACGTAAGCCTTATTCTTCTCTCCTGGGGATCTGAAGTCGTCGTCCTCTTTCGCAAGTTTGGCTCTTGCAGCAGCCATTCCCGCATATGCGCCAACGCTACTTGTTGCACGCCCTCTCATTGCAGCCGTTGTTTTAGAAGCAGGTGCTTCTTTTCCAATATCGTCCGCCCCGTCTACAGCCCTCTTTTTTGGTCCTGAAACCATTTCCATGCATTCTGCACGGATGTTAGTACCTGAGCTAGAATCGCCCATTTTACCACTCTAGGTGTTTTATAATTTGCCCCTTGACGGGGCAGAACCAATATCAACTGCAAGATTGACCTTTAGGGTCAAAACCCACAACTAACCTACCCTTTTTTTTTTTTCTAAAAAAACCTAACCTACCCTTTTTTATTTTTGAGACCTAGGGTTATGTTAGGTTTCAGAGATAATCGAAGTTTCAGATTTGAAAAATTTGTATCTCCCAAACAAAAAAGGCAAGACCCGCAAAATTTACGTCGCAGATGAAGGCTTTGAAAATCTAAAAACCCTCAAAATTGCAGATTTTTAGCTCCAAAAATGGATTTATTGGGGCAAAAAATGTAGCAAAATTTTCAAATAGTTCGAACTTATTTGGAATTTCGACACTTAATAAATCCTAGCTCCGAAACTATTAGAGTTAGGATGTCAAAACTCAAGTCAAAAAGTTAGGGCTTGCTAATCCCCGTCTTATGACACTTTAAACAGAATTATTGACCAAGAATTGACAATTCTGTGGCCAAAAAACCTGAATTTTTCCCTAAGTTGAGTTAGGTTACCAATCACCGTTAAGTGAAAATTGTCGATTTTTTTTAAAAAATCGTATCTCCGAAACGGTGACCGACAGACCAACAAAACTCAAGTCAACTATTGAGCACATAAAACGCCCTATCCAACGACACTAATCTCATCCTAGTGACCATGATCTGGTCGAAAGACTGAAGGAGCACAAAAAACAGATTGAGGCCAATAACACAAAAATGGAAGAACTAAGGGAAACTCTAAACTTCGCGCTGGAGAAGCTGGCCGACAGGACTTATGCCAGTGTAGCCGCGGTCACGCCGGCCACTCTGGAAACCCTACTTTGGAGAGAGGAACTCTCCACTCCGTATGTGTCACCTCTACAAATGAGACGGCGACCGGAGAGGAGGTTCTAAGCAAGATCCGGGAAGTAGTGGATGCGAAGGAAGGGTGGATTAGGGTGGAGAGGGTGAGAAAGGCGAGAGACCGCAAGGTTATTATTGGCCTAAAGACGAAAGAAGACAGGGAAAAGATTAAGGAAAGGATTAAAAAGAAAGGAGTCGATCTCAGCGTGGAGGAGGTCGAGAACAAGGACCCATTGCTGGTGCTCAGGAGTGTGCTCGCGGTTAACACTGACGAGGACATCATAAAAGCCCTGAGGAACCAAAACAGGAGTGTTTTTGGCGACCTCGACACTGAGAACGACAGGATAAAGGTACGCTACCGGAGGAGGACGCGGAATCCCCACACCAGTCATGTAGTCGTCAGCGTATCGCCCATCATCTGGCAGCGAATGCTGGACAAGGGTTACGCACATGTGGATCTTCAGCGTATCCGGGTCGAAGATCAGACCCCACTGATACAGTGCACCCGCTGCTTGGGTTTTGGGCACGGCAAAAAGTACTGCACAGAGTCAGTGGACCTGTGTAGTCATTGCGGTGGCCCACACCTAAGGAGTGGGTGCGCCGACTGCTTGGCTGACGTACCCCCGAGCTGCAAAAACTGCACAAGGGAAGGTCTGGAACGAGCTGCCCACAACGCATTTAGCCACGATTGCCCTACGAGGAAGAGATGGGACGAAATAGCGAGGGCAGCCGTGGCTTACTGCTAAGGGCAGCCAGAAGGAACACAGATATATAATCGCGCAAGCGAACCTCCAGCGATCCAGACTGGCGACCGATGAGCTGATGATCGAGGCGGAAAGGCGCAGAGTAGCAGTCGCACTCATCCAGGAGCCGTACGTGGGATCCATCGGGGAAATGAGGAGTCGCAGAGGGGTGAGGATTTTCCAGAACACCAGTCTGGGCGGGGGAACTGTAAAAGCCGCTATAGCGGTCTTTGACCCCAACTTAGACGTGATACAGTTCCCCAAGCTTACCACCAATAACATCGTGGTGGTAAGGATTCAGACTGGAGCCTGGAGGATCAATCTAACCTCCGTCTACTTTGAATGCCCCCAGCATGATTACCCTATCGATGCGGACCTGGATCGCCTGGCCCACATAAGCCAGCAAATCGGCTCGTCAGGATGGATTGTTGGAGGTGACGTCAACGCGAAAAGTGCGTGGTGGGGTAGTCCCACGAATGATCGTAGGGGAGAGGAACTCGCTGGCTGTCTCGACGAGCTGGATCTGGCCATACTGAACCAGGGAAAGGTACCAACATTCGATACCATCAGGGGGGGGAAACGGTACCAGAGCTTTGTCGACATCACGGCTTGCACATCGAATATCCTGGGCTTTGTTGACGGGTGGAATGTAGTGGAGAATCTCACGAGTTCGGATCATAATGGCATGGTATTTAACTTAAACCTGAAAAGATCCAAAGGCGCTAGCATATCTAGGACAACAAGGAAGTACAACACCAAAAAGGCTAATTGGGATGAGTTTAATGAGAAACTCGCCCAATTATTCACAGAAAATCAAATCACAATAGCAGATATTAAACAGATAAACAGCACAAAACGATTGGAACAACTTACACACAAAATTATACAGTCCATAGATATTGCCTGCAAACAGTCCATGCCAACTAAGAAAAATAAGGAAGTACTTACCGTGCCATGGTGGTCCGAAAAACTCGCGGAGATGAAGAGAGAGGTGACCCGTAGAAAGCGCAGGATTCGTTGTGCAGCCCCAGTCCGAAAGTCCAAAGTTATTCAAGAGTACCTGGAACAGAAAAACGCGTATGAGTCGGAGGCAGCGAAGGCTCAGATAGACAGCTGGCGGGAGTTCTGCGGGAAGCAGGATAGGGAGAGCATGTGGGACGGGATATACAGGGTCATAGGCAGAACAGCGCGGAGAAGCGAAGATCTACCGCTGATAAAGGACGGGGTGACCCTGGACGCGAAGGGCTCCGTTCAATTACTGGCTGAGACGTTTTACCCGGAGGACCTCGATACCAACGACAACCAGCGGCACCGTGAAACCCGAAGGAGAGCCGAAGAGGTGAACGCCGGGGGACAAGTTGGTGCTTGCGACCCGCCGTTTACCATGGAGGAGCTCATGAGGGCGATCGAGTCCTTTAGTCCGAAGAAGGCCCCGGGAGAAGACGGTTTCACAGCGGACATCTGTCTTCGCGTTGTGAAGGCCCACCCAGAAACGATGCTGCAGTTTTTCAATAAATGCCTCGAGTGTGAGTATTTCCCAGCAGCTTGGAAGAGAGCAGTTGTCATAATTCTGCGGAAGCCTGGCAGGAGCGACTACACCATTCCCAAATCCCATAGACCGATCGGCCTCCTGTCAATTATGGGCAAAACTTACGAGAAGCTGTTGGTGACTCGACTCAAGTATCACATATTGCCAAAGATGAGCCCCCGCCAGTACGGGTTCATGCCGCAGCGCAGCACCGAAGACTCCCTCTATAGCCTTATGCAGTACATCCGCAATAAGTTGAAACAAAAGAAAATGATCACTTTGATTTCACTAGATATAGAGGGAGCCTTCGATAGCGCATGGTGGCCCGAAATCCGAGTCCGACTGGCGGAGGAGAACTGTCCGCTGAACTTGAGAAGGGTCATCGACAGCTATCTTAGTGACAGAGAGGTCGTGGTTAGGTATGCGGGAGAACAACACACAAGATCCACAAGAAAGGGTTGTGTCCAAGGTTCCATAGGAGGCCCAATTCTATGGAACTTATTGTTGGACCCCCTCTTGAAGGATCTTGCAAATGGGGGTAGCTACTGCCAGGCCTTCGCAGATGACGTGGTCATGGCGTTTGACGGAAGCACAGCACAGGAGATTGAAGGGCAGGCTAACCCCGCTCTCGAGCGTGTCCGGGCGTGGGGAGTCAAGAGCAAACTTAAGTTTGCTCCACATAAAACAAATGCGTTGCTTATTACAAACAAGCTTAAGTACGACACCCCGCGCCTGGTCATGGGAGGGGTAGAGGTTGGTTTTGCAGAGGAAGTGAAACTCCTAGGTGTGACCATAGACAACAAGCTAACATTCAACAGTCATATAACCAATGTTTGCAGGAAAGCTGCTGGGATATGCAAGCAACTGACAAAGGCGGCAAAAGTTAGCTGGGGACTTCATCCCGAAGTTGTCAAAATGATTTACGTGGCAACCATAGAACCAGTGATACTGTATGCCGCGAGCGTATGGGCACCGGCTGCAGAGAAGCTTACGACGCGAAAGAAGTTTGAGGTCATACAGAGAGGCATAGCGCAAAAACAGTGCGGGGCCTACCGCACTGTCTCCCACAACGCCGCGTTGCTGCTAGCGGGGATGCTCCCACTAGACCTCCGAGTCCGTGAGGCAGCTTTACTTTATGAAGCCAAGAGGGGAGCAAACCTGCCGCAGCTTGGCGACAGGGAGATTGAGCGGAGAGGGTCCGCGCTGGAGACACCACATCCAGCGGAGCAAACCAGCATCGAGTTTGGGATCCTGGCCGATCAGGATGCCCTAAACAAGAACGAGCAATACACAACTAGGATATACACCGACGGGAGCAAGATTGGTGGCAGGGTCGGCGCCGCATTATCTATTTGGCAAGGCGACGCCGAGACTAGGGCCGTCAAGCTTGCGCTCTCGGACTACTGTAGCGTGTATCAGGCCGAGCTCCTAGCCCTACAAGAGGCTACAAGTGTGGCTCTGAACAGTGCGGGGTCTTCTTTTGGGGTCTATAGCGACTCTAGGGCGGCTCTGCAAACCATTTCGAACCATCGTTGCCTCCACCCGCTCGCCATAGCCACAAGAGAGAACTTAACATCAATCTCCCTCCAAGGCAAGGAACTTTCCTTGTTTTGGATAAAGGCACATGCGGGTTTGGATGGCAACGAGAGGGCCGACCAGCTAGCCAAAGAAGCCGCTGTAGCATCCAAGAAAAGACCAAACTATGATCTTTGTCCGGTATCACACATCAAGAGAATCCTTCGAAAGGATTCCCTTGATGTGTGGAACCGGAGGTATGTAGAAGGTACGACCGCGTCGACCACGAAGCTATTCTTCCCCAATGCGGTGGAAGCGTACGGAGTGGTCCGAAAGATGGTCCCGCGCGGCATTATTACCCAGGTAATGACCGGGCATGGTGGATTCTCCGAGTACTTAAATCGCTTTAAGTGCAAGGAGAATCCATCATGCTCCTGCGAACCAGGGGTGCCCGAGACAATTGCCCACCTGCTCATTGAATGTCCCCAGTATGGAGTGCAGAGGTTTGACTTGGAAAATAAAATAGACATAAAACTAACTAAAGACAATATAAGAGACATAATGATGGGAAAAAATAGAGAAAGATTTATAAAATATTGTATAGAAGTAGCAAGCAAAACCATTGTTAAAAATAAAAATAGATAAGAATAAGTATGTTTAAATGATATACTGAGTATATTAGTAATAAGCATGCAAAATATATAGTATAAATAAAATAGTGCTAAATGTAAGAGTAAGTAAGAAAAATTGTAAGCAAGTAAAATAAGTACCAAACAAAAATGTGTCCGACAAAAGTGTTCACAAATGTTGACACCCTAAAAACTGTAATATATTATAGACATAAGATAGTTAAGTTTAAATTGTAAGAATGAAGAATTGTTGGGAATTATAAATAAAGAACACCCGGGGACCCTCTCCCCTCCTTTTGTTGAAAGAGCAAGAAAATAGTAAAGCATGGTAACAGAGGACAGCTAGAGAGATACGATAGTATGTAAAAGAGGAAGGAAAGGAATGTAAGATGGAATATAACAATAAGTTAAGTAAAAATTAGATAAATAGAATAGCTAATAATGATAGTAAGATTGAGGAAGAAAGATAGAAAGAAAAGGAATGCAGCATGAAAGTGCGAGAAGGATAAGTGATAGAACTGGAGTGAAACGGTTTTGTAAACATAGGCTCCGATCATGTTGGAGGTAGTCAGGTGATAAAAAAAAAAAAAAAAAAAAAAAAAAAAAATAGGATGATTAACATAATTACGGCTTTTTGCACTTAAACATTAACATGCGGATCGGAAATGGCGGGAAAACAAACATCTCGCTTTTTTTTTTTCTTGCTTATTTGCTGTCACTGCTGTCAATTTTTTTTTTTTTTTTTATTTATCTATGTGGCCATTTTTTGTCTTTGATTTCAACGATTACACTGCTAGCAAGTGTTTATAAATCATACTTCTTGACAACCGTCTAACAAGCTTAATCAGTCTGCTAAGTAACAGACCGATCAAACCTGGCAATGAGGCTGTTAGTCGGGAGTCCCACCCGTAAACGGCAATGAAAGGTGATGGATGATAGAAAGATAAAGTATGCGAAATAAAAGTACGAGCGGTAGCAAAAGCGAGAACTGGTATGAATGGTATTAGATGGATAAGGGCCTCGAGGCATGTCGAGGGAACAGACAGTAAAAAAAAAAAACCTTACCTTACCTAACCAATCCAAACCTTTTTTTTTTTTTTTTAACGTTACCTTACCCATTTACTATCATGTTTTGGTTATTGATTGTCTTCGTGCTTGGAACCTAACATTTTAAATACAAACTTTGTAAACAAACCAAAGAAAACCAATTTTCGGACATGTTTTTTTTTTTTTTTTTTTTTTTTATTTTTTTTTTTTAATTTCTACCTAACAGCATTATCGTTTTTTTGTGGTTACTGATAGTGTTCGTTAAAAAAAAAAAAAATTAGGCGTGTTTCTCGATGAGGGTTACGGAATAGATGTCGCTAAGGACACTGCTTAAGTGGCTCAATAAGAAACAAACCAGCTGAGAGTCTGTACCGTTGACCAGCAGTGGTGTAGCGGTATAGCACGCGGTACGGTAATCCGAGGACCTGGGTTCGATTCCCAGTGCTGGTCTTATTTTTTTGGTTTTTCTGTGCATCTATATTTCAGTATGTATTTTCAATTTAGGTTTTACGGGATGACCGTAAAAGTAAAAATTTGGAATTGTAATAAAAACATACAAAATCTGGAGGTTATACAAATTTTGGTTTTCAATTGTTTTGTAAAAGGAAAGTTACTCAGTTTTTATTTTTAAATATTAGGTTTAAACACGTACACAAAACCAAAAACAGGATAATAAATGGGTTAGGATAGGTTTAAACAAAAAAAAAACAAAAAAAAAAATCTACGTGGGTGGGTTTCCCACCTATTCTAGCTATCTTTTCTATTATTTAAATTGGGGGAGCAACACTAACGTGGGGTTCTTTATTATATAAATTAAGGTTACAATATATAACAAAATAATTCTTACTTACTATTACTTGATTTACTATTACAGTGAGAACTAGGGTCTAGTCGCCATCTCGCCACTGTGGCGAGCAGTGGCGAGCAATGGCGAGTGGCGAGCCCCGGCTAGGCTACCGGTGAGCGGCCCGCCACCGGCTTTAACATTTTATTTGCTAATTTATATTTTTTGTGTTTATTTATTACTAGTTTGCTAATAATATAATTTATTATTACTTACATATGTCTTAGTTACTATAAGTATTATATGGCAATATACTCCATAGTAAAAAAAAAAACCGTTTGTTCTTTTCTATAACATTCCCTGCTATTTCCAAGCAATAACTTATAAAGTCTGGTCTTTTATTTTTGTCCTCCATGATTTTATCCCTTTCATTCGTATTGTTGAGAATAGTTAACATGTAAATCAAAAAAAAATGTAGTGTATTGGTACCTAATTTACAAAAGTTAATTTTTTAATCTGAGTTTATTTTATAATGGACCTTAGAACTTAGGGTCAAACACACCGACGCCGAAAAACAAGGGCGGACCTCAAGTAAGAATTAATTTTTAAATATTTTACTGTGTTAAACAAACTTCTTGTGCGTTAATTTATTTTTAAAAGTATGCGCTTTCTTTATCTTCTATCTATATAAATAAAATGAATCGTAAAATGTGTTGCTAAGCGCAAAACTCGAGAACGGCTGGACCAATTCAGCTATTTTTTTTTTTTCATATCATCGTTAAAGTCTAGGGAAGGTTTTTATGAAGAGAAAAACTGGAAAAATTGCTGGGAAAAAGAAAATGCGAGTATGGAAGTGCGGTAATTAATGCATCACCTGTGGGTTTTAGTAAAATGCGGAGTGATGCGAATGTTTGCTACTCAATTTTATTTAGGCGTTTTGTTTTATTAATCCCCCTTATTTTGCATTTGCATGCTTGCTTGCTTGGCTGGAAGATGTTTGGACCTATAGTGTCTGAAATAGGGACGTTTTCTTCCATTTTTTTCGTACACTACTTTTTTCGTTTAAAGTGGAACGAAGATTGCCGAGTAAATGAGTTTTATGACATGAGTACCTTAATACTACCTACTAAATAATAACAAAAACAAATTTAAATGAACTAAAATAATTTACTTGCTCACCGCGACCTTACGAGTGTAGTGTGGTGGTGGTGATGGATGGGTTTGTGTGATTTGTGTGTGTTCTTACAGTGTGGAGGTGGATGAACTGCATGAACACGCATAATTTTGCATAAGCTTAGCTATCGTAAGGTCGCGGGTGAGCAAGGAAATTATTTTAGTTCATTGATATGGACCTCCGCAAAGTAACGCCTGATTCAATAAATTATTTAAAAACAAATTTGTTTACGTTCCTCAATTTACATTGACTGGTTGATTTATTTTGTGTTTTGATTTAATCTATTTATACCGAAGCAATTTGGGTCGAAGAACTCGAAATGCTACAAACCAAGCTAATTATCAGAGTAATCGAACAGCCCAGCAACGTCAAGAGCGAAATGAAATTGAAAGGATTCGGATAGCACAAACCAGTGCAGAGCGTAATGAGCTGAATGCAGCTAATAATGTTGTAAGTTTCAATCGAGCTGCTTTCAATTACAATGTTACAATTGACTACAGTGCCTGCCTACCAATGCGTTGCTATTGGATCTATGAACTCAGTTTGCCCATATTGTAAGGCATTGAAGTACAAAAATGAAGCCGCTGGATTGTGTTGCGCAAATGGCAAAGTGAAATTAATACCATTGGTGAAATTAATATATATATTATATATATTTAAAGTACCCAAAAAAATCTGTTCTGATATATTAGGTAGTGAAAATTAATAATTTCATCATATGCGGCATCATCACCAGAATTTAATTATAACAGATAAGTTTTCTACATCATTATATTTAGATAGCCTAGATTTCTGTAGACTTGCTTGCTTCCATGCTCGCTTGCATGCTTGCTTGCTGGCTTGCATACTCGCTTGCTTGCTTTCTTGCATGCTTGCTTGCATGCCAGCTTGCATGCTTGCTTGCTTGCTTGCATACTCGCTGGCTTGCTTTCTTGCATGCTGGCTTGCATGCTTGCTAGCATGCAAGCTTGGTTACACGCTTCCATGTTCGCTAGCGTGCATGCTTGCTTGCATTCTTGCATGCCTGCTTGCATGCTTGGTTACATGCTTCCATGTTCGCTAGCGTGCATGCTTTCTTGCATGCTTGCTTGCATGCATGCTTGGTAACATGCCTCCATGTTCGCTAGCGTGCATGCTTGCTTGCATGCTTGCTTGCATTCTTGCATGCCTGCTTGCATGATTGGTTACATGCTTCCATGTTCGCTAGCGTGCATGCTTGCTTGCATGCATGCTTGGTTACATGCTTCCATGTTCGCTAGCGTGCATGCTTGCTTGCATGCATGCTTGGTTACATGCTTCCATGTTCGCTAGCGTGCATTCTTTCTTGCATGCTTGCTTGCATGCTTGCATGCCTGCTTCCAAGCTTGCTTGCATGCATGCTTGGTAACATGCCTCCATGTTCGCTAGCGTGCATGCTTGCTTGCATGCTTGCTTGCATTCTTGCATGCCTGCTTGCATGATTGGTTACATGCTTCCATGTTCGCTAGCGTGCATGCTTGCTTGCATGCATGCTTGGTTACATGCTTCCGTATTCGCTAGCGTGCATGCTTTCTTGCATGCTTGCTTGCATGCTTGCATGCCTGCTTCCAAGCTTGCATGCCTGCTTCCAAGCTTGCTTGCATGCTTGCTTGCATTCTTGCATGCCTGCTTGCATGCTTGGTTACATGCTTCCATGTTATCTAGCGTGCATGCTTTCTTGCATGCTTGCTTGCATGCATGCTGGGTAACATGCCTCCATGTTCGCTAGCGTGCATGATTGGTTACATGCTTCCATGTTCGCTAGCGTGCATGCTTGCTTGCATGCATGCTTGGTTACATGCTTCCATGTTCGCTAGCGTGCATGCTTGCTTGCATGCATGCTTGGTTACATGCTTCCATGTTCGCTAGCGTGCATTCTTTCTTGCATGCTTGCTTGCATGCTTGCATGCATGCTTGGTAACATGCTTCCATGTTTGCTAGCGTGCATGCTTTCTTGCATGCTTGCTTGCATGCATGCTGGGTAACATGCCTCCATGTTCGCTAGCGTGCATGATTGGTTACATGCTTCCATGTTCGCTAGCGTGCATGCTTGCTTGCATGCTTGCTTGCATGCATGCTTGGTTACATGCTTCCATGTTCGCTAGCGTGCATGCTTGCTTGCATGCATGCTTGGTTACATGCTTCCATGTTCGCTAGCGTGTATGCTTTCTTGCATGCTTGCTTGCATGCTTGCATGCCCGCTTCCAAGCTTGCATGCCTGCTTCCAAGCTTGCTTGCATGCATGCTTGGTAACATGCCTCCATGTTCGCTAGCGCGCATGCTTGCTTGCATGCTTGCATGCTTGGTAACATTCCTCCATGTTCGCTAGCGTGCATGCTTGCTTGCATGCTTGCTTGAATTCTTGCATGCCTGCTTGCATGATTGGTTACATGCTTCCATGTTCGCTAGCGTGCATGCTTGCTTGCATGCTTGCTTGCATGCATGCTTGTTTACATGCTTCCATGTTCGCTAGCGTGCATGCTTTCTTGCATGCTTGCTTGCATGCTTGCATGCCTGCTTCCAAGCTTGCATGCCTGCTTCCAAGCTTGCTTGCATGCATGCTTGGTAACATGCCTCCATGTTCGCTAGCGTGCATGCTTGCTTGCATGCTTGCTTGCATGTTTGCTTGCATGCTTGCTTGCATGCTTGCTTGCATGCTTGCTTGCATGCTTGCATGCATGCTTGCTTGCATGTTTGCTTGCATGCTTGCTTGCATGCTTGCTTGCATGCTTGCTTGCATGCTTGCTTGCATGCTTGCTTGAATACATGCTTCCTTGCGTGCTCGCTTGCATGCATTGTTACTTGCATACATACTTGCTTGCATACTTGGTTGCATGCTTGCTTGCATGCTCGCTTGCGTGCATGGTTACTTGCATACTGGCTTGCATGCATGCTTGCTCCCTCGCTTGCGTGCTCGCATTGATTCCTCACTATAAAAAAAAGTACATGGCTAATAAGGTAACACAATATAAATTGATTTTAAGGCAGAACGAAGTTTGCGGGGCCAGCTAGTAATTATAATATCACTAATAATTTAAAACTTAAATGATCCCGCTACAAGACTTTAAAATATGCACGTTGAGTATTTTCAACGTTGCGAGACTTCTGCAGACAAACTATTCGATATGCATGTTGAATATTCTCAACATAGTCCAGGTATGACTGACAATTTTTTTGCGATATATTTACATCATATTTATATTGCAAGCTATTTATTTACATTATTTTTATATTTTTATGTTTATGGAAATATGCCATAATTTTTTTAGCCCTGTCATGAGTACTCATCCCAATGCACTTTCTAATCCGTCCTTCATTCAATCTTCGCATATTTTAGACCCCAAACATATAATTTCGTCTGCAGTGCTTATGCATTGAATGGTCTGTGTCAGAGAGGAGCCGGCGTGATCCACGACCATCAACTTTGTCTTGCTACGGTTGATTGCAAGACCATGTTCTCCGTTCTCAGCTTCAAGTCCAGGAGTTCTTGCTCGTCCGACTGTCGAGGCTATAAGCACAATGTCGTCAGCATATCTAAAATTCGTAATTTTCAACAAACACTTTTTAGGGTTCCATACCTTAAGGGTTTCAACGGGACCCTATTACTGAGACTCCGCTGTCTGTCTGTCTGTCTGTCCGTCCGTCTGTCACAGGGCTCTATCTCTGAATCCGTAAAAGTTAGACACTTGGAATTTCCACAGATTATGTATTACTGTGGCCGCTATAACAAACAAATATGAAAAATAAAATAAAGTTATAAATTAAAGGGGGTCGTCATACAAGAAACGTGTCTTCATTGAGATTGTTTTGTGAATAACTGTACAAAATTCAAGGCTCTAAACCCAGTGCTAAAATTTAAAAAAAAATCCCTATCCAAATTTAAATTCAAATCATTTATTCAGTAAATAGGACGCAATGGGCACTTTTACACGTCATTTCTTTAAACTACCAGCGCTTTCAGAATTCATGCGTCTAAGCCCAGCAATTGTTATTTCGACATTTTATCTCTAGGTATGGGAATATCAGGTCAAAAAGTCGTCTATGTGTTTTTCTAGGCATCCAGCTACCATATACCAAATTTCATGATTCAGCGGTTATTATTTCAAGATTTTATCCCTATCCCGTGGGAATATCAGGGTAAAAAATAGCCTATGTGTTATTCCAGAGGTCCAGCTACCTACATACCAAATTTCATGGCTGTAAGCCCAGTGGTTATTTCGAGATTTTATCCCTAGGTATCCCGTGGGAATATCGGGTCCAAAAGTCGCCTGTGTGTTATTCCAGACGTCGAACTACCTACATACCAAATATAATGACTAAGCCCAGCGGTTGTTATTTCGAGATTTTATCCCTATCCCGTGGGAATATCGGGATAAAAAGTATTCTGTGTTTTAATCCAGGTTATAAACTAACGTTTCGCCAAATTTCATCCAAATCTGTCCAGCCGTTTCAGCGTGAAGAAGTAACAAACATTCTCACTCACTCACAAACTTTCACATTTATAATAGGTATAAGCACAGAGTACATATATAATGTGTTATAATTTCATTAGGCACTCAATTAATGCAGAAACGACGAAACAGAAACAAAATTGTGTTGCTCTGAAAGGAGAAACAACATTTAGTGCTAATATTCCGCGTATTCTTCTATTTATTATTAATTATTTAATATCTTGTATGTCATTACGTTTTACATATCTTTTCAATTCAAATCCAACTGACAACTTTCAAAAGCAAGACCATAGACAAATTAAATGAGGAGCTATGAACCTCATTTACACATATATAAGTAGGAAGTAGGATTACACAACATACGAAGTCCGACGAATTTCCCGCGAATGAACTGTGACAGACAGCAATTTTTTTGAGCTGCGCAAACAGCCAGCCAGAACCAAGGAGGATGAGAATTCAAATTGTTTTTTATTCGAAATACTTGCAAAAGTGCTTACATCTCGGCGATATTTTTAGCTTTTCTGTAGCTTGCCGTTTGTTTATTTATTGTTTTGTTTGGGTTAAATCTTGGAAGCTAAATTTGACCCACTTCCAGTGTCCGATCGACTTGAAATTTGGCATACTTATGTAAATTTGGTGACAGTACAATAATCTGGGTAGTGACATCTTGGTGGTCCTGCCAGGATCGTCTCTGCAGGTGGGAACTCCTCAATAGTTAATAGTACGGACTTGAAATTTGGTACAGATATGTAGTTTACACGACAATTCAAGTACATTTAATGTCCATTTTGCCTCACTTCATAATGTTATCTGTCTTGTATTGTATTTTTTAACCCCCGACGAAAAAGAGGGGTGTTATAAGTTTGACCGCTATGTGTGTCTGTGTGTCTGTATGTCCGTGTGTCTGTCTGTGGCACCGTAGCTCTTAAACGGGTGGACCGATTTCAATGCGGTTTTTTTAATTTGAAAGCTGGTTTTCTAGCGATGGATCTTAGACATAATTTATCAAAATCGGTTCAGCCGTTTCAAGATCATCAGCTCTTTTGTTCGCTGCGGTAGGAATCTTAGACGCATAATGGATTACTTTACTTTCAAACATATTTGGGACCTAAAATTTGAAATACCCATGTATGCTATATAGCTATGCAAGATTATGGAATTCTCGGCCTGATGCTGCAGCCAGGATATCCAGAACACTAGTAGGTACACTCTTAATAAAACTATAGCAGATATATCGTGTTTGGGTTCGTTTTGATCAGTATTTGATTCTACATACAATGCAGTGGTGGCAACACGACGAGCTGATGCTGCAGCCAGGATATTCATCACACCAATATATTCTTGAAAAAATAATAGCAGATATGTCGTTTTAATTTCTTTTGATCAGTATTTGATTCTACATATAATGCAATGGTGGCAACACGATGAGCTGATGCTGCAGCCAGGATATCCAGCACACTAGTACACTGTATAAAAAATAATAGCACATATGTCGTGTTTGGATTCGTTTTGATCAGTAATTGATTCTACATACAATGCAGTGGTGGCAAACACGACGAGCTGATGCTGCAGCCAGGATATTCAGCACACCAGTATACTCTTGAAAAAATAATAGCAGATATGTCGTGTTTAATTCCTTTTGATCAGTATTTGATTCTACATACAATGCAATGGTGGCAACACGATGAGCTGATGCTGCAGCCAGGATATCCAGCACACTAGTACACTCTATAAAAAATAATAGCACATTATGTCGTGTTTGGAATCGTTTTGATCAGTAATTGATTCTACATACAATGCAGTGGTGGCAAACACGACGAGCTGATGCTACACCCAGGATATCCTGCACACCAATACTCTTGAAAAAATAATAGCAGATATGTCGTGTTTGATTCCTTTTGATCAGTATTTTGGTTTGTGATGGTGATAAAAATTTGTATTATGTAGGTGCGCCTCCTGAGGCTTCGATGAATTAATGAAAAGAGATTTAGAGGCACACGAACGTATAATAAAGATTATCAAAAAGGAAAGTATTTACAATGGAATATTAAACTAGGGAAAAGGAAGGATATGAGTTTCGCGCAATGGATAGTTCTGTTCAGGACCGCGTCGCCGGAAGGAATGTCGCTCCGCTTCTCGACTGGCCTTCTGGGCAATTCAAATGAACTCGAATACGCCGCGCAGTTCCACGCGCCGGTGTGCAGATGTTTATAGTATTGCCAACACGTGGAACCGACTGCGGCTAGCGGGGTAATGGCTTATCTGGACGCTACACTACTCCCCCGCCGAGACCATTGCCTGCTATGGTCGATAGTGATCTGGAAATCTTACATATCGTCCACTTCGCGTCATTCTGACGGTGCTCGGTTCAGGCTCTGGTATTGTTGATGCTTGATGGCTGTTGGATGTGTCCTCATCTATAGTGTCGCTGGTCATGAAGGCCGGCTTCAGTCGATCGATGGTCACGGTGTTCGGCTTTCCATTTAAAATGATTCGAAAGGTCTTGTCACGTCTCTCGAGGACCTTGTACGGGCCTGAGTACGGGGACTCTAGCGATCTCTTCGCGTGCCCTTGACGAAGAAAAACGTACTCGGCCGTGCTCAACTCTTTCGGGATGTAAAAAGGTTTCTTCGAGTGATGACTGGCCGGGACTGGGTTGAGTTTTCCAATGTGGTCACGAAGTCTGGCTGCGAAGTCCGTGTAGTCGACCGTAGTGCCCTTCGTAGGCGTAAAGAATTCGCCAGGTAGGCGTAGAGGTTCCCCGTAGACGAGCTCTGCTGCTGAAGCTTGTAAGTCGTCCTTCCAAGCGCTGCGGATGCCCAGCAGCACCAAGGGTAAGGCTTCAGCCCAGTGCGTATTAGAGTGGCACATGATTGAGGACTTGAGCTGGCGGTGGAGTCTCTCAATGATCCCGTTGCAGGCCGGATGATAGGATGTGGTAGGCCGGTGCTCTGCCCCGAGGATGGATGACAAGGTGTGGAACAGCTCGGACTCAAACTGCCTGCCCCTGTCTGTGGTGATTTTGACAGGGCAGCCGAAGCGGGCGACCCAGCCCGCGATGAAGGCTCGCGCGCAGGTCTCCGCTGTGATGTCAGCCAAGGGGTAGGCCTCAGGCCAACGGGTGAAGCGATCAATGACCGTCAAGCAGTATCTGTAACCACAAGAAAATGGTAATGGCCCTACTATGTCCATGTGGACATGTGAAAAACGAAGTGATGGGGTATGAAATGATGATATGGGTGATGACGTATGACGTGAAATTTTGTTTTTCTGGCAATCTGTGCATTCTCTCGCCCAACGGCGACAATCTCTGCGTATGTCGGGCCAGACGAATCGTTGCGTCACCAATTTGACAGTTGCGTTTGCACCTGGATGGCTCAAACCGTGCAATGAGTTGAAAGCTGCACGACGAAAGGCTTGAGTAAGGTAAGGTCTTGAATTACCGGTGGAGATGTCGCAATAAATTTCGAAATTATTTTCAAAAGATTTGATTTTCTTGAGAT
This sequence comes from Choristoneura fumiferana, assembly GCF_025370935.1. Classification (NCBI taxonomy): domain Eukaryota; kingdom Metazoa; phylum Arthropoda; class Insecta; order Lepidoptera; family Tortricidae; genus Choristoneura; species Choristoneura fumiferana. Next base: position 18,350,741 of record NC_133492.1, read on the forward strand.
TCAATGAAGACGATGATGATGATGATGATGAGTCAACTTGAAGAAGCGCTTGCAGTTCAGGATCTTTATCTTGAGCGCGTGCAAGGCTTTCGTAGTTGATTGACCCATTTATCTTCTACTCTTGAGAGTGCGTCTGCAACAACGTTATCTTTTCCCGCTACGTACCGTATGTCCGTACTAAACTGTGAGATGAAGTCTAAGTATCGGAACTGTCTCGGTGAGCATTTGTCTCTAGCGGTGGTGAATGCAAACGTCAAAGGTTTATGATCCGTATAGATGATGAAGGGTCTGGCCTCGACCATGTGACGAAAATGTCTGATAGCGTCGTATATAGCCAGCAGTTCTCTGTCATACGGACTATACTTCTTTTGAGCAGGATTCAGTGGTCTTGAAAAGAATGCTAGTGGTTCCCAGGCTTCCGGTGCTGCGCGCTGCTGTAAGACTGCGCCGATGGAAACGTCTGAGGCGTCAGTGTGGATAGCGAGCTCGACGTCTGTCAGCGGATGAGCGAGAAGAGTGGCTTGAGAGAGAGCTTGCTTACATGACTCGAATGCATGCATCATGTCTTCTGTCATCTCGATCTCTTGCGTTGGCTTCTTCTTCGGACCGGACAGTACGACGTTCAAGGGCGCTTGCAAAGCTGATGCACCTGGTACGAACCTTCTGTAGAAGTTGAACATGCCCAGGAATCGTCTGAGTTCCTTGACATTCTTGGGTACAGGGTAGTCTTGGATTGCTTGTACCTTAGACTGTAGCGGACGGATCCCCTCTGCGGACACTTCATGGCCAAGAAAGGTGATGTTCGTTACACCAAACTCACATTTTGCAGTGTTGATGAGGATACCATACTCTGACAGTCGACGAAATAGTTGATGGAGATGTTGGTGATGCTCTTCTGCGTTTCGAGAGAAGATCAGAATATCGTCCAAGTATCCATAGCAGAAATCCAGACCTCGCAGCGCTTCGTCCATGAAACGTTGAAACGTTTGAGCTGCGTTCCGGAGACCAAACGTCATGTATGGAAACTGAAACAGGCCAAAAGGTGTGATAATGGCTGTCTTCTTGATGTCATCCGGATAAACTGGGATCTGGTTGTAGGCTTTGACAAGATCAACCTTGGAAAATATTGTACTCCCGGCGAGTTGCTGCGTAAAGTCTTGAATATGTCGGATCGGGTACTTGTCTGGAATCGTACGCGCATTAAGGGCACGGTAATCGCCGCATGGTCGCCAGCCGTCATCTTTCTTGGGTACTAGATGAAGCGGAGAAGACCATGGACTCTCAGACTGACAAGCTGTACCGTTCTGCAGCATATCCTCGAACTCCTTTTGTGCGATCTTCAGGCGATCCGGAGGAAGGCGTCGGGGCTTACTTGCAATCGGCGGGCCAGGGAGTGTGCGTATATGATGCACCGTATTATGCTTGGGTACCTTTGGTGTACCTGAAGGTCGGGTGATGTCGGGATACTGACGTAGGATCTCGTGGTACTTAGATTCCCCTGACATCACCTTCACTGACGAGATGTCTTCGGATGTACCTTGGGTTGGTACTGCAGCGGAAAGAGTAGTGTGGCCATCTATAATGCGTTGTTTTCTGCAATCAATCATAATATTAAAGAAGGACAAAAAATCAACACCAATGATGGGTTTAGCAACGTCTGCCACAACGAATCTCCAATTAAATGCTCGCCGCAAACCCAAGTCAAGTTTCAGTTGCACCGAACCGTAGGTAGATATAACTGAGCCGTTCGCCGCTGTTAACTCGTAGCTGCTCTTAGGTCGGTTGCCACTGAGTGACGTGCGCGGGTATACACACAAATCCGACCCGGTGTCTACTAGGAAGAGAACTTTCGAGGAACGGTCCATTACGAAGAGGCGGCCCGGTTTGGTATGGCAGTCGTTAGCCGCTACTTCCGGCTGCCGTCGAAGTTTTCCGACCCAGGGTAACTGCAAGGCCTGGTACAGCGAGTAGAGTTGTCTCCAAACCTGTAATGGTACCAGCAGATGGACGGGTCTCTTGGTTTCGACGCAGACCGTGACCGCGCTTGACGTCCGACTGGAGTTTTGTTGCGGGAATTAAAACGCGAGCGCGATCTTGAGTGCGGTTGTCTACTACTGAACTGCGCTTTGAGCGAAGCAATTTCCGATGTTAGTTCTGCCATTTGCTTTGCCATTGCCACGAAATCTGAATTTGAAAAATTTTTGCTGTCAGTGTCATTTTTTACGGAAAATATTTGCGGTTCTTGTGGTACAAGATCGTGCACTTTGTCAGCTAAATCCGCGAGTTCATCTAGCGTTGAATTTGGCTGCGATGCGATTACGACCTGTAAATTTTTCGGTAACCGGCTTGACCATACGGTGCGCAAAAAATCATCCGTCACTGAAGTTCCAGCCAAAATGCGCAGCTGGCGTAAAAATTGCGATGGTTTCCTATCGCCCATTTGCTCACCTTGTAATAATTGCAGCGATTTCTTTTCCTGCGACAATGACAATCTTGAAATAAGCTCGGTTTTCAATTTGACATACCGGTTTTCGGCCGGCGGAGAATTTATGATATCCTTGACTTCTACCGCGTATTGATGTTCCAACTGACTAATTACGTAATTGAATTTTGTAGAATCAGCCGTTATTCCCGACAAAGAAAATTGCGCTTCCATCTGCGAAAACCAAAGCGCAGGCTCTTGCGGCCAAAACGGCGGCGCTCGTACACCGACTTTGAAAACGGCGGCATCGCTGTCACTTGCGGCGTTTCCCATTGACATTTCAATATTATGTAGGTTTTATATTCTTACTTGAATTTTGCTTGAATTTTGCGTTTCTTGTCCAATGCGGGGTCACCAGTGTAGGTGCGCCTCCTGAGGCTTCGATGAATTAATGAAAAGAGATTTAGAGGCACACGAACGTATAATAAAGATTATCAAAAAGGAAAGTATTTACAATGGAATATTAAACTAGGGAAAAGGAAGGATATGAGTTTAGCGCAATGGATAGAGTTCTGTTCAGGACCGCGTCGCCGGAAGGAATGTCGCTCCGCTTCTCGACTGGCCTTCTGGGCAATTCAAATGAACTCGAATACGCCGCGCAGTTCCACGCGCCGGTGTGCAGATGTTTATAGTATTGCCAACACGTGGAACCGACTGCGGCTAGCGGGGTAATGGCTTATCTGGACGCTACATTATTATTATTATTAGTACGTCAACAAAAGTACATTCGGCCAAAAAAGCATGTATTAAAAATGAAAGTTTGAAAAAACTTATTACAAGCATTATATTTATTTGCAGTGTAATGTATACTTGTTTGCTCGGGTGGAATCTTTCAACTCAAATTTGAAGTGGATATCTTCAACCGATTGAGCTGAAATTTTACACGCATGTATAAATCCGATCACAATGCATTTATTATATATGAGTTGATCTGATGATAAAGCTAGCGGTGACCATAGGAACTCTGTGATAACGACAAGACCACATCTAGTTTGGACTCGTTTGTCGTCTAGACGAGTACCTACTTTGGTAACCAGGGATAAAGTACAGTCAGCAAAAATAACTTATATTAGAAGAAAGAAAAACTTTTACTGAACTGTTTACGGAACCCTTCATGTACGAGTCCGACTCGCACTTCAAATTTTTTCCATCTTTCCAGGGTTTTATGTATTCTCCATATTTTATAATGCTGCCTGCCTATTCCAAAGACAGGTGATAAAAATTTAGTCGAAAAACTATCGTCCTATTGCCATCTTAAGTAGTTTTCGCTAAAGTTTTTGAGAGTGTGTTGCATACGAATATCTATAAACAAATAGACCCATATCTCCATGATTCTCAGCATGGCTTTAGACGAGGCCGCTCAGTAAATACAAATCTACTTACGGTTGTAGATCATGTAGACAAAAAGCTCGACGAAGGTTGCCAGGTTGACGTAGTCTACCTGGATTTTAAAAAAGCTTTCGATCAAGTAGATAATGACGTTTTGTTGCGAAAACTTTCTTTAATTGGCTTCACGCCCTTACTTTTTACGCTTTTTTGCCACCTATCTACAAAATAGAAAACAATTTGTTCGCCTCGGGTCTTTTGACTCAGCGCTTTACTACACAAAGTCCGGGGAAGTCAAGATCTTTGCTCGGGCCTTTCTTTTCACAATTATGATTAACGATTTGGCAGATTGTTTGGTATCCGCCAACCATTGTTATATGCCGATGATCTCAAAATAGTGGTCGATATTCGAACACCAGAAGACTGCGAAGTAATGCAGCGTAATTTAGATGCTATTCAGGAATGGAGTAATAAAAACCGTTTATATCTAAATGCAAAAAAGTGCTTCGTCATGAGCTTCACTCGTGCAAAGCAGAGAATATTGGTAACTACTCGCTTGGCAATAATATTATAACTCGAACGCACACAATGAAAGATATAGGAGTCATATTTGATCCCGGACTAACCTTTCATGACCACATCCGATCGCTCGTCCCAGAAGGCTTTAAAAGATTAGTTTTGTCACCCGTAATTGTAAGGAATTCACACACATGGGTATCGTCAAACTTCTCTATACGGCACTAGTCAGATCAAAACTTGAGGCGAGCTCCTGTGTGTGGAATCCCCACGAATCTACGTATGCTCTCATGATCGAAAAAGTACAAAGCGGTTCTTGCGTTTCCTTTACAAGAAATCTTGCGGATACTATCCTTTTATGTACCCAACTGTCTACCTCCAAGGTACTCTTGGCTACAATTCGCTAGAGACACGTAGACTTTACGAGCAAATTATGACTGTGATCCGAATTTTGCGCGGATGCTTCGACTGGCCCGCGCTGCTGGGTGAGGCGTGTCGCCTGTCTGCGCCCGAGCAGCACGGCCGGCTGCGCGGTGCGCGTGCGCGGCCACTGCCGCCGCCTGTTCGCGCCACTACTCTCCCATCTGCCGTGCTCTACATGTACTGAACATGTTCAATATTAAAGAGTTTGAGTGTGATGTGTTTGCTGATGTATGGACGGTGATAGAAAGGAAGAGTATGCGTATATGTGAAAATATAAGTTAGCTGTAAGTACCAGCATTTTGTAATTTTTGTTATATTTGTTAAAATTGTTACCTTTTTTTTTGTTACTTTTATTACTTATACTTTATCCTTATTCTGTAATTATAAGTGTAAATATTTGTTTTGCCAACCTGTTACTCTTTAGGACTAAGACCTGTAATGTAACTTGTTGTATTTTTGACCTTTAATAATAAATAAATAATAAATAAATAAATAAATAATAAATAATATATTAAATAAAATGGGTAACAGCATTTAGCCCTATAGGACTCCTTTTCTAGTTTCTATTTTTGCTACATTGGGAGCGATTATTTCCGGAAATCTTCACTTAATCAAAAAAGTTTTTGGTAAACCCTACTATCTTTTCAAAAGAGCTATCGAACTATGTGCCTCACGTTGATGCAAGTATAAAAAAAAATTCAATTTCTGTTCCGTGTACCTATGGAGTGCCCCCCCTATAAATATTTATTTTTGTAATTTAATTACAAAACTAAATAGCGGCTTTGGCAAGACATCTGTACTCCAAATTTCATTGATATACATCTTGTGGTTTTCGAGTAAAATGCCTGTGACATACAGAAGGACGGAGAGACAGAAACACAGACGGACTTGACGAAACTATAAGGGTTCAGTTTTTTGCCATTTTGGCTCCAGAACCCTAAAAAATATCCTGTGCGTTGAAGGGTTTTATATATGGTGGTTAATAGTTATGGAAAGAGAGGATACTCCAGCTGCAGTCGGCGCCACGGGTGACACTTTTTACCGGACGTACAATACCGACGGTTTCGTCACGTAATGGCCACTTACCAAAACGACCACATGTCTGGAAGACCACTTCCCATAATAATCATTTCTATAAAGACTGATTCCCAGATTGACCACTTTCCACTTCTCTTGTACCATATTTCAAGCGAAATAAAGTTATTTGTATTTTGAAGGGCCATTTCCCAAAACAATCAATTCTAAAGTCGCCCACTCATTTTTCCCAAAATGGCTAGGTACTTCTCAAAACGACCATATCTCCGAAACACCACTGCACAGGTCGTTTTGGGAAAGGCACAGTCCTCCTCTCAGAACACTTGGGCCGTAATTCCCACG
>NC_133492.1:18359946-18381327 GCF_025370935.1 Choristoneura fumiferana
ATCTTGACGAGCGCGTGCGCGGGGTCGTCGTCCTCGCTCTGGCGCTCGTTGTAGATGACGAGCCGCTCCACGCCGCCCCACTTGCCGCACTCCTCCTAAGACACACACCACGATACCCATTAACATCACATACAGACTACACCAACCGAGAGTGTTACCGGTGTGTGTGTGTGTGTTAGTGTGTGTGTTATTGCCTGTATCTCTAGGTGCAGCGCCTCGTCGACGTCCTGCGGCGCGACCATGTCGCCAGCAGCAGCAGCGTGCGCGAGCGCCGCCGCCGCATGAGGCGCTGCATCACGAGGTGGCGCGCGCTCTGCCCGAGAGTGTTACCGTGTGTGTGTGTGTTAGTGTGTGTGTTATTGCCTGTATCTCTAGGTGCAGCGCCTCGTCGACGTCCTGCGGCGCGACCATGTCGGCCAGCAGCAGCGTGCGCGAGCGCCGCCCGCATGAGGCGCTGCATCACGAGGTGGCGCGCGCTCTGCCCCGAGAGTGTTACCGGTGTGTGTGTGTGTTAGTGTGTGTGTTATTGCCTGTATCTCTAGGTGCAGCGCCTCGTCGACGTCCTGCGGCGCGACCATGTAGGCCAGCAGCAGCGTGCGCGAGCGCCGCCGCCGCATGAGGCGCTGCATCACGAGGTGGCGCGCGCTCTGCCCGAGAGTGTTACCGGTGTGTGTGTGTGTGTTAGTGTGTGTGTTATTGCCTGTATCTCTAGGTGCAGCGCCTCGTCGACGTCCTGCGGCGCGACCATGTAGGCCAGCAGCAGCGTGCGCGAGCGCCGCCGCCGCATGAGGCGCTGCATCACGAGGTGGCGCGCGCTCTGCCCGAGAGTGTTACCGGTGTGTGTGTGTGTTAGTGTGTGTGTTATTGCCTGTATCTCTAGGTGCAGCGCCTCGTCGACGTCCTGCGGCGCGACCATGTCGGCCAGCAGCAGCGTGCGCGAGCGCCGCCGCCGCATGAGGCGCTGCATCACGAGGTGGCGCGCGCTCTGCCCCGAGAGTGTTACCGGGTGTGTGTGTGTTAGTGTGTGTGTTATTGCCTGTATCTCTAGGTGCAGCGCCTCGTCGACGTCCTGCGGCGCGACCATGTCGGCCAGCAGCAGCGTGCGCGAGCGCCGCCGCCGCATGAGGCGCTGCATCACGAGGTGGCGCGCGCTCTGCCCCGAGAGTGTTACCGGTGTGTGTGTGTGTGTGTTAGTGTGTGTGTTATTGCCTGTATCTCTAGGTGCAGCGCCTCGTCGACGTCCTGCGGCGCGACCATGTCGGCCAGCAGCAGCGTGCGCGAGCGCCGCCGCCGCATGAGGCGCTGCATCACGAGGTGGCGCGCGCTCTGCCCCGAGAGTGTTACCGGTGTGTGTGTGTGTTAGTGTGTGTGTTATTGCCTGTATCTCTAGGTGCAGCGCCTCGTCGACGTCCTGCGGCGCGACCATGTCGGCCAGCAGCAGCGTGCGCGAGCGCCGCCGCCGCATGAGGCGCTGCATCACGAGGTGGCGCGCGCTCTGCCCGAGAGTGTTACCGGTGTGTGTGTGTGTTAGTGTGTGTTATTGCCTGTATCTCTAGGTGCAGCGCCTCGTCGACGTCCTGCGGCGCGACCATGTCGGCCAGCAGCAGCGTGCGCGAGCGCCGCCGCCGCATGAGGCGCTGCATCACGAGGTGGCGCGCGCTCTGCCCCGAGAGTGTTACCGGTGTGTGTGTGTGTTGGTGTGTGTGTTATTGCCTGTATCTCTAGGTGCAGCGCCTCGTCGACGTCCTGCGGCGCGACCATGTCGGCCAGCAGCAGCGTGCGCGAGCGCCGCCGCCGCATGAGGCGCTGCATCACGAGGTGGCGCGCGCTCTGCCCCGAGAGTGTTACCGGTGTGTGTGTGTGTGTTAGTGTGTGTGTTATTGCCTGTATCTCTAGGTGCAGCGCCTCGTCGACGTCCTGCGGCGCGACCATGTCGGCCAGCAGCAGCGTGCGCGAGCGCCGCCGCCGCATGAGGCGCTGCATCACGAGGTGGCGCGCGCTCTGCCCCGAGATGGACAGCGCTCCTGCTGCTGCAGCGTGTCGGGCGACGAGTCCAGCAGCTTGCGCTGCAGCGCCGCCTGCGCGCCCGCCCCGCCTCCGCGCCCGCGCCCGCCCCGCCTCTGACACCGGAACGTGACCCTGGAACTGAACACATACAGAGTTATTTCTGCGCGATACATACCTACATCTAAATCATCATTTATGGGATTTTTTTTTATTGCGACGGCGGGCGGCACCCCCAGCGCCGACAGCTCGGTCAGTCAGTCCGAGCGTATAGTCACCTGGGGCTGGGGCGGCGCGGGCTGGGTCTGGGGCGGCGCGGCGCGCGCCGCGGGATGACGACGCCGGGCGGCGGCAGGGCGGGCAGGGCGGGCAGGGGCAGGGCGGCAGCGGCGGCGCGACGGCGGCAGCGGCAGCGGCAGCGGCAGCGGGCCGGGCAGCCGGCGGCCAGCGTGGGCAGCGCGGCGGCGGGCGGCACCCCCAGCGCCGACAGCTTGGTCAGTCCGAGCGCCACCGCGTTGTGCGCCACCGCGTCCATCGCCTGCGCACACAAACACCCCATACATCTGTAGTACGAGTGTACACAATACACAACACACCCTCCCGCTACGGTGTCACTACGAAAAACGTATTTTTTTTATCTCGCTATAGTTTTCGTGTATCCGAATAAACATGAAAGTATATAAAATTATTGACGAAAATTTGAAAAAAAAAATATCATTTTCATCTCGGTCCAAACGTCTAGCTAGACACGCCGCAGTGTGTTGACTTACAACTTTTTCAGAGATTCTCACACTTCCAATTTCAGGAGTCTCGTAAAATCATCTTCTACTTACGGAATCCTGAATTTCAATAAAAGAAACCTTTTTATGAGATTTTGATGTCCAAAAAAACATTTATATCACCGACTGATATATGTACAGTCACCAGCATTAATATCTGCCACAGCGGAGCGTGCAAAAATATCTGACACGTTCTTCCGGCCGTAGAAATAGAGTCGTATCAGATGTTTATGCACGCTTGTTCTGTCAAATATTGGTGCTGGCGACTGTACTTATTCGCTCATCATCAAAATTTAACTACTTCCAGGTGAAGTAGAGAGTTAAAATTTGGCATTCAACTACATATAATTGTGTAAATACACTTTTTCTTTGGTTAAGCTTGAGGAAAAAAATGGTATTCATCAAACAGCGGGGGCCCGAGGGTGCCGCGGCCGTACCTGTATCTTGGCGGTGGCGGCGGCGGCGGCGACGGCGGCGGCGGTGGCATGGCCTGGGGGGGGCGGCCCGTGCAGCGCGTGCGGCGGCGTGATGGCGCGGCCCACGCGCAGGTACTGGCCGCCCAGGTCGAACAGGTTCATGGAGGCGATGGCCTCTAGCGCGGCGCCGAGCGTGCCGTACTCGAGGAAGCCGTAGCCCTTGTGTCGCGAGGGCTGCGCGCCGTGCGCCAGCTGGCAGTGCGTGACCGGTCCGAAGGCCTCGAACACGTTCTGTATGTCGGCCTCGCTGAGCTCGGGGTGCACGGAGGCCACGTAGATGCGGTTGTAGCGCTTGGCCTCCTCCTGTATCTCGTCGATGACGGCCTGCGCCTGCGGCATGTTGGAGGGCCGGCCGACCACCTTGATGTTGCGGCCGCCCAGCATGACGCCGTTCATCTGCTCGAGGCTGAGCTGGGCCGCCTCCGGTATTTCGTACTCCACGAAGGCGAACCCCTTGTGCTTCTGCGTGACGGGGTCCCACGACATGTTGATGCTCTTGATGGGCCCGAACGGCAGGAAGGCCTGGCGGATCGTGTCCTCCTTCAGCTCGAACGAGATGGAGCCCACGTACACCCTGCGGCAGAGGACAATCGTTACGTTAGCCACGCCCCGCCCCCGCCCCCGCCCCCCCCCCCGGCCCGCGCGCCGCTCAGGTCTTTTCAGCTCGGGGGTCACGGGCTCGACCGGCCGAGGCGGGAGCCTCCCGGCATCGTTCTCATCATCGACGCGGTTCCACAAAATATTGTAGAAAGAATATCATTTAGTATAAAAGAGTGGAAAGAATTTCGTCACAAAATATAAAAAGTTTGTTTGTCTTTCACGTCGAAACGGAGCGACGAATCGCTGTGACTTTTGGCATAGAGATAGTTTATGGGTCAAAGAGTGACATAGGCTACTTTTATCCCGGAAAAATGGACAGTTCCCGAGGGAACAGCGCGCGATAATCGAATTCCACGCGGGCGAAGCCGCGGGCAAAAGCTAGTGCATAATTGATAAAAATATCTAAATTGCGAAAACTAAAATGTCATTATTTCTTTATGAAGCACCAACGTGTGTGTATGTGTGTGTGTGTGTGTGTGTGTGTGTGTGTGTGTGTCAGTACCTGCACATGAGCGCGAGCGCCTGTTGCCGCTGGACCTGCGTCCGCTGGCTGGCCATCTGCTGCTGCTGGTGCGCGAGGGTCTGCTTCATGAGCACCATCTTGATGCTCTGCTCCATGGCGTACTTCTTGGCGCGCGCGACCGCGTCGGCCGCGTCGCCCGCCAGCCGCGGCAGCGCGCCGCCCAGCGCCGCCGGCAGCTGCGACCACTTGGCGCCCGGCCCTGCGGCACGAGACAGTACGTGAAGTACGTGTGGTGAGGACCGCACACGATACAGACACGGACAGACACTCACCGGAGTAGACGTCGCCCACTTGCTGCAGGTCGTAGAGCGGCGCGGCCCCCCCTGCAACAGACGGCGGTGAGTGCGGCCCGCGCGTCCCCCCCCCCCGCGAGCGGGAGCGAGGTCGCACGCGCACAACCAGGCATTCGTCTCTCTCGCCCCGCGCGGCCCGGCCCGGGTGCGAACTGCTCGATCGTTCCGGTCTCTTTCGCACGGGTCGGGACCCGAAGACCTCGCTCGCATTTAGCCTAATAATTTAATGCCGATTCGAAACGTCTCAGTAGTACACTGCCGAGTATGTGAAATGACTTGTTTATCTGATGCCATGGTTACAAAATTGTCTAAGTTTCAGGAAGACTTACATAGCGAAACGTCTAGATCGTGAAATGCACAAGTAGGCAGAATGACTGTATTGTGTAAGGTCTTGATTGAATAGGTAAATTTGGGTATGGCCGCGAAAAGTTGTACCTTAACACACTGGAAAAAATAACACACTAACACGAATAAGGTACGTTCACATGTGATTTTTATAACCGACTACAAAAAATGAGAAGGTTCTTGTCAGTTCCTTTTTTATTTTTTCGATGACATTTTGCTAAGTTTTGACCACAACCACCGTCTTTTTTGTTGGAGTCACTATATGTGTGTTGCATATATCCTCGTGATATTTGCCTTCACCGAAAAGATTGTGGTAAAATTGGTTTAATTATTAATAACAAATAATTTATCTGAGTATATATAGTCCTCCTCATCGATTTCGATGACGGCGACCCTAAAAGAAACTATTCTATAAATTATGATGCCTATTATCTCAGCATAACAAGCAACAAACATGTCTCAATTGATTAAGTAAGATTAAAATTTTAAAATTTGAATTTTGTCTCGCTCTTAATATACTTAAATAATAAAGCGTTGTGGATTTGCCTTTATGTAGGATCCAATGTGTTACTATAACTCACAACGTAACACACGCAACTCACAGCGTAACACACATAACGCACAAACCGTAACACATTAAATGAAAAAAAAAAATTGCTTTACAGCCGATATTTATGAAGCTACTGCCGTGAGCCTTCATAATAAATAAGGAAAACAATCCATACTTCGAATAGAATAACAATTACACTTATTTTCAATACATATCTCGCAAAAAAATTCCACTAACAATTTCATCGTTCCAAATTTCACCTTTCCTTGTTGCAAAAAACCTTCAATTGTGTAGACAAATGAAACGTTACCCGATTCAAAAGTTTTACCAGTATACTAGTAGTATTGCCCGTCTTAAAAAACCTAGAACATTGTTGCTACATAAGAAACAAAATTTTCCCATGCATATAAAGTGTGTTTCGTTTGGAACCATTTTCGGGAACACGTACTTAAACACGTTTTATATCCTGAAATATTCAGATAACAGATTGTTAGCTTAACTAGTTTAAAGGCGTTTTCTTGCCAAGTTTGCTGAGCCTGGTTTTATATGTGTACTTATTTTCTTTAAAAATTTGTACGCGTTTAAGTTCTGCAAGGTAACACTAAAATTCATGTTTTTTGCCAACTTTTTAGCGTTTCATCAGGTTTTTGGTGCTTAATCAATACTGTTTTGTATGTCGTATGGACTGTATCGTAATAGGGGTCCTTCATAATAGGGTCACATGAGTGTTTTAAGGCCTAATTACATACAGTTGCATACAATATTTAATCTATATCCATATATTAAATCCTCTATCATGTGTTCCGCGAACCATTGAGAATGACCTGCATTAACTCTAATCTCTGTCGTTTGTCATTATACCTTTGTATTATTTTTTTACGAGGAGTAAAGTGCGAGCTTCAAACAAAAAGTACAACTTTTCGCGGCCATACCCATTTACAAGACCATAGACCGGACTATTTACCTACTAAAACATTATGACATTAAGTCGTTTTACAGCCAAGTCATTCCGTCTACACAATAATAGAAAAATAATACAACTAAGGTGGTCTGCTCGGCAAGGCTAAATGCAAGTAAGGCCTTCAGGAGCCAACCCTTTCGCACCGGTCACGCATCCGTCGACGCTTCCCTTCCGCGCGTTCCCGCTTGCGCGCGCGACAGTAGGTGCCTGGCGGTGCTGGCTTCAGAGTTCAGATGCGCACGGGTTTGATGCGCTGGGTCTCCGTTCAAACTTGTGTTCGGTGTGAGGGCACTCCGCATGTAGCGTACGGATTTGCACCGAAATTTTTCTTCTCAACAAAACATATGTTCGAGATTACGCGTGTTTATTTCAAAAACTCTTCTAAAATAAAAATAAAAACTAAGACATAGGGCATAGGTACAGAAAAATAGAAGAGGCACCGCGTGTACCGCAACTGCGCGGAATAGTTCGTCGACTTCGTTTCATTCAGTCGAGAAAATCTATAAAAAAATGCTTTTTTCGAAAAAAATAAACTAAATCCCTGTACCTGTAGCCAATGTGCTAAACTATAGTCTGACTCTCGTACATCTTTAAACATTTTTTTTTTCGAATAAAGTCTTTGTTTGAGTACCTTACCTAAGTACGTATATGCAACGCCTTTAAGAGTCGTTTAGAAGCAAATATTGATGTAAATACGTGCGCGATCAGAGCACGGGTCCCTCACATGACACATCGAACAAGTTTAAAACAGAGGCAGCGCATCAAACCCGCGACAGTTCGGAGGCAGCACTGCCTTCTATTGAACGCGCAAGCGGCAAAACGCTTCCCATTCTTTCGTTTGATTTACGCCCTCGATCGCACATTCTCATTCAGATAGATTTGTATCTAAGGAAACCAAGAGGGACGAGCCAGTCCTCCGTGCAAGGCGGTCGGGCGGTCGGGCGGCGGGCCGCGCCCAGTCGCGCGCGCTCGGCTGGAGTATGCAAGGTAAGTACGTTGTGTGGTGCTGCGGCGGCGGCGGGGCGGCGGGCGCGGCGCTCCGCCTAAGCCAATACCAATAACCTAACTTATATCTAGTCTGAAACAGAAAGCAGAAACACTGATCACTGAGGAGAGCTCTCTTTGGGGGCGTGGCGGGAGGGAGAGCGCGCGGCTCGGCGGCGGCGGCGGCGGCGGCGGCGGGGCCTGCAACAGCGAGCAGGCACGCGGCGTTAGTGCGCTCTCACAGCTCACGCCTCGCGCTCCGCCGGCGCGGGGGCTTACCTGCCGGCGCGCTGCCCGCAGTCGCCGGGCCCGCCAGCCCGCTCAGCAGCGGCATGCCCGGCATCCCCGGCATCCCTGGCATGCCTGCCATGCCCGGCATCCCTTGCATTGCCGGCATGCCCTGCATGCCCTGCATGCCCTGCATTCCCTGCATGGCCTGCATGGCCTGCATTCCAGGCAGCTGCATCGCGCTCGTGTTTCCGCCCTGCAACTGATACCACGACAGGGTTTTTAATTAATTAATAATTATATAATTGCCATCATTTATTCTCATGATTTATATAAGAAATTTTGTATTTGTATTTTGTATTTGTACCTTTGCACATCAATTAAATTATTTTAATACAATATAGCAAAACTAGTACTGCAGATAATTCGAAAATATACATCGACACAAACTATACAAAAATACTGACTGCACAGCAAAAATACTGACTCCACAGCAAATTAACTACAGTGTACATAGATGATACTCATTCTCATTGCTAAATAACTTTTACTGTCAATTTGGCACCGAAAAATTAGGTACGACGACGAACGGGGCGAGAAGGAGCATTAGGTACAATTGCGACCACAACGCGCGAGCCGCCGCGCCGCGGTAGCGGCCGGCGAAGCGCCAGAACCTTATTTATTTAGGAAATAATTTGGCCCCTACTAGTGCTGGTTATGTAAAAAGTATATACATGCTGAAAATAAATTGACAGGTAATTATACCGAAAATACAAACTGAAATATAGATGCACAGGAAAACCAGAAATATAAGACCAGCGCTGGGAATCGAACCCAGGTCCTCGGCATTCCGTGCCGTGTGCTATACCGCTACACCACCGCTGGACAACGATACAGACACGAATTTCTCCTATGCACCTCATATCTCAACTTGTGTTGTTTCTTATTTAGCCACTTAAGCAGCGACACTAGCGACATCTATGCCGTAGCCCTCATCGAGAAACTTTTCGGCACTCCATCGGAACTAACCGCTCACCCGGACAAGAGATATTGTTATTAAGCAATCAAATTAAGATTGGTTTTTTGGAATCTTTTTGTATCGTTGTCCAGCGGTGGTGTAGCGGTATAGCACACGGCACGCAATGCCGAGGACCTGGGTTCGATTCCCAGCGCTGGTCTTATTTTTCTGGTTTTTCTGTGCATCTATATTTCAGTTTGTATTTTCGATATAGGTTTTACGCGACAACCGTAAAAGTAACAAAAAATTTTGAATTGAAATAAAAAATACAAAAATATTCCTAAAAACCAATCTTAAGGTAAATTATACATCGTGTATTTTTGATACTACCTCAAACTTTAAGGCAAACGCTTTAAAGCAAACTTTAAGGTGTTGTGGCACAGACTATGAGCTAGTAGGTACCTAGAAAAATATTTCAAGAACAGGGCATCATTTTTTATAAATTTTTGTAAAAGGTGTTGCAATAAATAAATACTGAATACTGAATACTGAAATTGTCTACATGATCAACAGCGCAGTACATCAATGATGGTTTAGTTTGCATGGTGGTTTGCATAGAATCCTGGCACACAATGACTGACAGCTTAGTTAAGGTCTTTTTATCTTAACTTAAAAAAACTATACTCATACACTTTTCTCCAATTTAAGTGTTATTGAGCCCCGAGAGCAGTGGTCACTACACCGTCAACAGGCTTTAGCAACTTAAAACTAGGTTTCCTATTAAAAAATACATGGATAAATGCAAAAAACCATCTCTCATTAGTTAACAATTGATATACAAATTGGATAAGTATTGTCAATGATTGGCTCAGGCCTGAAATGTCCATTTTCCTAAAATGTATTTTTCCCAAAATGTCTACTTTTCCATAATGTCACCACGTCTTTTGCATAATGTCAGCTCAAAATTTTAGCTTAATAATGTCTGTCTTCAAGAATTACAGTTTTTGTAAAATGTTTGCTTTGCAGAAAGTACCTACTTATTCCCAAAATGTCTGCAGCCTCAAAATATCCGCCTTCTTTTTTTGTGCATTCCCGAAAAGTCTTACTCCCAAAAATGTCTGCAATCATGAACATGCAACCTACCTAAAATATCTTTATCATACCTAAAATATCATTATCATTTTAAATTTAATTTTAAGAGTATTAAACCTTTTATACATTTAGAACATTGATTTGAAAATAAAGCAGACATCATGGGAAAACAAACTTAATAAGACAATAGCCTATTATTAGTGAACATACCAGAAAAGCAGAACTTATGGTAATATTAATATTATAGGAATGTAAGCATTATGAATAGACGACTTTCTGAGTGTGTACACATTTTAAATAGCACACATTTTGCGAAAGTTGACAAAATAGAAGTTTTAGGAAAACAGATATTTCAGGCCTGAGCCCAATGATTTTGCTTGCCGTAAATAATAATATTCGGCTTGGTCATGGGAATTGTGGGGCAACTAGAAATACAATACAATCTTGCAATAAAATGAATTTAGGTTAGTTTTTGACAGTTGGTGTGAATAAAAGATATTAACTTACCAGTTCCATATTCGCGTATATAATTGTATTTGAATACACCCAATAACAATAGTTAATTCGTTATTAATGCAACGACTGTGGCACGATTTCAGGTCGAACTGAACTTAACATCACAAATCACAACACGATACTAAAATAAAATGGCCGCTGACGGCCGCTCGATGCGCTCTGACTCTGACCGACTCCTTTACTTCAACTTCAACTCAACTGTCGTCTGTCAGTTGTGTACGTCAACGTCAACTGTCACTATTTTTTTTTTGTTTGTGATTCGTTTGAGACTGTGCGCAACTTGCAAAAACCACTCATTATTGGTAATTAGAATTAGTGAATAAACAAATAGCAAATTAATATAGTTATGAATTAGTCGGTGAGTATCTTACATTAATAAATTATAATTAGCACACTATCATGATTTTGTAATTGTACATAAATGTATAATTACCTAAGTATTCCATTTGTTGAATCATTAATAAAGCAATAAATAAAATAAGTATTAATCATTAATATTTCCAGAAGATGTTGTAAAATTAAGTACTTACCTACAAACTTATGAGTGTATCGCCTTGATTAAAATTAGCATTAGCAAAGTCAGAGCAAAGTTTGGTTTTTGCAAATTATAAGCTTTTTTTAAGGTCATCCCAAGGTCATTATACCTTCAGGCGAAAGTTGGGCGAAAGGAGCTAAGCCTATACAGCCGTTAGTTTGATGTCTAATTTTGCTCTATATAGGTAGGTAGGTAAGTAAGCATGACACCGTTGTCTCGTCCTGTGAACTCCTCATGCATACCTATTTTCCGTAAAGTAGTAATCTAAGTAAGTAAGTACCTACCTATTAGGTATGTAAAGAAATTTCAACGTTTTGAACTCAGTGTACCTAGTCACGTTTTAATTTAACACAGCTTGTTGGAGGCTGCAAATTTGAATACCTAAAACACTAGTGGTCCTAAAAATATATGTATTATAGGTATTTATCTATATACGCCCCTCTGCAGGGCTTGGGCCATAGCCATACATAGGTCACGCGGGGCCAGTGCGGTGCGGTTCAGTAACTTGAAACCTTTTGAACCATTTTCCTTTACCGTTATATTCTATTTGTTCTAACATGATTCAAATGGCAGATGCCAAACTGACGGAACTAGAGTCCCTCCTACTGTTACGCAAACTATTGATACTTTTGCGTGTATATGTATACCTAGTGCTTAAAGTGGCAATAGCATTATTTGTTGGTTTAAACGTTACGCTATCGAACTGAAAGTCTTATTTGAATTTTAAAATATAATTTATTCAACACTATGGAGTGTCACTTTCCGACTCTGACGAACAATCTTGCAAATTAATAATAAGTTCGTTTATTTTACCGCTTCTATTTTTACCGATAACCCTCACCGCTAGCAATTGCGGCCTATTGAAACAACATTGTAGGGACGTTCATAAAAGAAATAATAAATAAATAAATCCATATCACGGAAGAATTCACACCAATTGACCTAGTCCCAAAGTAAGCTTAGCAAAGCTTGTGTTATGGGTACTAAGCAACGGATAAATATAATTATGTAGATATAGATACATACTTAAATACATATTAAACAGCCAAGACCCGAGAACAAACATTCGTATTTTTCATACAAATATCTGCCTCGACACGGGAATCGAACGCGGGACCTCAAGTGTCGTAGTCAGGTTCTCTAACCACTAGGCCTTCTTGTCGTCGTAAAAAAAGTAATTTAACATAACACAGAGCCTTGCCTAGTGCCTACGCAGTAACTTAACAATTTGTTAGGTTTGAGTTCGAATATTCGAACAATCAGCAGTATTAATGTGATTTCATTTTTAGGGTTCCGGAGCCAAAATGGCAAAAACGGAACCCTCATAGTTTCGCCATGTCTGTCTGTTTGTCTGTCTGTCTGTCCGTCGGCCGTCCGTCCGCGGCTTTTCTCAGGGACTATAAAGCTGTAATTTTGCACGGATATATTATGTAAATTATGCCGACAAAATGGTACAATAAAAATATATAAAAAAATGTTTTTTTAGGGTAAGTACCTCCCATAGACGTAAAGTGGGGGTGATTTTTTTCTCTCATCCAACCCAATAGTGTGGGGTATCGTTGAATAGGTCTTTTAAATCCATCAGGGGTTTGATTTTTTTGCGAAATATTCAACTTTAAAGTGCAAATTTTCATTAAAATCGAGCGTCCCCCTTCTAAAATCTAAACTGGTGGATGGAAAAATTAAAAAAAATTCTGGTTGCTAGTAAATTGTATTTCAAACTTTCAAGGAAAACAACTACAACCCGAGGGAACAGCGCGCGATAGGTAACCGCGTTCCACGCGGGCGAAACCCGGGCAAAAAATAGTTGAAAAATAAAACTTACATGATTGGATATCGATTATTTAATAAGCGGTAAACGTTACGTAGGTACTATAAAAACTTGGTACTTACCTATCTAAAATGAATATATAAACGGGGCACGCGGTGGGAGGAAACTATATACTGCCCTTCCCTGCAATAGGCCTAGTCACTTTGTCCTGCCGTACTAATTAGCTGGATCACTGTGCCACATATTATGGAACCTCATCATAGTAAAAAAATATTTATCTTATAACAACGCTCATCGGTCGACGTAAATGTCACCGTGCTGTGGTCAATACAATACAATGACTCTTTATTGTAAGCGATACAAAAAACAGGTACACAGAGAGAAAATGACAAGGTAAGCAATAGGCGGCCTTATCGCTTAAGAGCGATCACTTCCAGAACGTTCCAGGCAACCTTTTTACAGAAAGAAGGAAGGACTAGTTTACAGCAGTTGGTGCATTTAACAGTGGATCAGAATATTAAAACGTAACAAAAATACATCTACACATACTATCGTACTACCTCTAAAATAAATAATATAGGCTTAAATATGGCATGAACAGATACAGTGTATAAATCAATGAATAAAGGTGCGGTGAAGCTGCTTAAAAAACGGTGACGGCACGGAATCGCAGTGACGCACCGTATGCGCACCGGTTTCTTAGGGTTCCGTAGCCAAATGGCAAAAAACGGAACCCTTATGGATCCGTTATATCTGTCTGTCTCTCTGTCCGTCCGTATGTCACAGCCACTAGTTTTCCGAAACTATACGAACTTTGTTGAAAACTTTGTTTGTTTTGTTGAAACTTGGTAGGTAAGAAGGTATTCTGTGAACCGCATTAAGATTTTCACACAAAAATAGAAAAAATAACATTAAATTTTATGGGTTCCTCATACTTAAAACTGAAAGTCAATTTTTTTTACATCAATCCCATACGTGCGGGTTATCTATGGATAGGTCTTCAAAAATGATGTTGAGGTTTCTAATATATTTTTTTCTAAACTGAATTGTTTGCGCGAGAGACACTTCCAAAATGGTAAAATGCGTGCCCCCCCCCCTATAACTTCTAAAATAAGAGAATGATAAAACTAAAAAAAATATATGATGTACATACATAACCATGCAAACTTCCACCGAAAATTGGTTTCAACGAGATCTAGTAAGTAGTTTTTTTTAATACGTCATAAATCGTAAACCGCAATTTACCTTTTTTTTGCTTAGGTATGTCTAATGTTGTACCTATAGATAATGGTACGGAACCCTTCATGCGCCAGTCCGACTCGCACTTGTCATTTTTAAGCAGCGGTTTGGCCACACCTTTAATCAATAAACTATGATAAAGCTAATTATTACAAGATGACAGATAGCGCCCCTTAATCATAGATCTGCTGACTGCATGAAGCAATCATAGAGAAATGAACTGGTTGATTCCGCCCACTGACCTATTGCCTATATCGATATAGGTGTGTGATTCCGCCACAGTGACGCGCCCCGCCCCGCCCCGCCCCGCCCGAGGAGCGCGCGCGCAGCAGCTGCCGCCGGCGCCGCGCGTCTGCGGTGCGTTTAATTAACGTCGCTTCGCGCTCGCGCAGCTATCGCGATCAACAGCCCATTTCAATAATTAGTATTTAATTTACACAAATTTGATTACAGATATATCTGACCTCGCGTGGTATTCTTAATTAATACAAGAAAAAAACGAAACCCTAGCTGGGGTGTAGGGTGCAGGCTGATTATAATTCATCGCATTAAGTTCGCAAATAAATTATAACAGCAGCGGGGCGATACTCGTATCGGTCAAACATAAAGCGGGGCTTTAGTAGGTATAGAATTAAAGTTAAATAGAAGGGCTTAATTTTTATGATTTAAAAAATTAAACAGATGGTGTTTGCAATTTTTCATTGGGGTTCCGTACCCAAAGGGTGACCTGCAAACCCTCTAACTGTCGCTTCGCTGGCCGTCTGTCTGTGTGTCACAGAGCTTCGTCTCTAGAATCTTAATAGATAGACAGCTAGTCTAGTGTACGTATGTTTTTTGCCGCTACAACAATAAATAATACAAATAAATAAGGTTTTTGTAAAAAAACATTTTTAATACAAGCTATTTTTTACCGACTTTACTTTTTCTTGACTGTACTTGTATTCTCACCCAAACTACATTTGAATACCAAATTTCAAGTCGATGCCATTAACCGTTGAAGAGTAGGTACCGTCCTGTGGAGACAATCCTGGCTGGACTATCAGGATATCACTATCAGGTTATTGTATTGTCACCAGATTTACATAAATTTACTAAATTTCAAGTCGATCGGACTACTGGAAGTGGGTCAAATTTAACTTGTAAGATTTGACCCAAATAAATAAACGATTAGGGCAAGTTAAATAAAAGCTTGAAAAAATAAGGGGGTCCCGCAAGAAACGTGTTATTTTTAATTTTGTTTACTTGACTGCAGGTTTTTGAACATGAAACTACCGTGAGACTCACTCATATTAAAAGATATTGTAACGGATACGGCTACGAAATAGCCCGAAACATGTCAAGCTAAACTCGATTTAAGACGTGAGTTATTCGTTACAATATCATTTAATTTGACTGGTTTTTATTATTTAATTTTGTTGATATTGCTATATATTGCAGTGTAACTTCTATAGTATAAAGTTAGAGCTCGAAAAGAACTGGGTGGTCCTAATACAAAAAACGTACCTACCTATTGTTTTCATTCTATCTCCATTAGCGTCTAAGTAACATTACTTAAACTAATGGGATTAATTACTATTCTAATAACTATACTTTAATTTTCATGAAGTAATTGTTGTTTGATGTAGTGTCATTAATAACATTATGCGTTAATTTCATCTGTCTGTCTGTTACGGTTCTCGAGATACAGACCTGAGATAGACAAACAGAAGCAAAGCGACACTAATAGAATTCATTTTGTCATCCTTCGGGTAAAGAACCCCAAAAAGGTTGAGTAGGTGTAGCTGGGCTGCTGCATGCTGCTATTAGGAACCTTTAGGTATGAAATCACAAAAAGCAATAATTCAAAGATAATGCGTTGCTGTAACTCTCCAGTGTAAACTTTACGAGTATTAAGTATATAAACAGTGATATAAAACCCACTATCAAGACATCAAGACGTACCATCAGCCAAATAAGTGGTCTACCAATTTTCAAACAAGTTCCTATCAAATGAATATGTCGCTAAAGTCGCACTTTTAAGTTTACAGACACGTCCATTGGTATGTTTTATGACGTGCAAACAATTATGAACTTTAGGGTGGTAGACCACATAATTGGTTGATGGTACATAGACCTTCTTCCTTTTTTGAACATTTTTATTTATTTATTTTATGTGAAAGAATGAAATACACTATGACGAATACTAAATAATATCCTGCTATTTCAAGACTGTTGGCAAGCGCAAGCTGGGGCACGCGGCACGCGGGGGGTTTGGTACCTTCATAACATCATAACGTACGCCCTGCTCTGATAGCAAGTTGCTACCTACAGTCAGAAGCAGAAGTGGATGAGTGGTTATGGTGCTAAAAATGATCTACACACGACTCTACTGCCAAGGTAAGAGAGTCATTATGAGCACCACAACCGCTCATCTACTAGTGCTGCTGACTATACTAGCAATCAGGATTCAGGGTGTTACGGAAGGGTGGTACGGTCAGTGTATTGTGTTGTGTAGCGTAGCCTGTAAATGTTGTTGACGCGGCGTAGGCGGCCCGTAGCAGCAGCGCGTAGCGGCGCGCGCAGCCAGCCGATGAAGCCAGTCCCGCGCCAGAGCTTACCCGCGGTGCATGCGCGCGCGCCGCTCCACGAAGCTACTACGAACTTTTCCGTGCTTCAGAACGTTTGTTTTGCTTCTACGGATTTATTCCTAAGTGTCGTGTCGTGCAGTGAATTCTGCCGCTGCGCTGTAGGATTGGTATCTTACGCTCACGATCGGAAACTCTAGCAACAGGTACATATTTCTTAACACCTTGACTCCGTTCTAATTTCAGTTATTGTCGGCATTTTGGCACCTCGCATGAGGATCATGTCAATTTGTTCGTTGGGCTCGGTATTTCCTAATCGCGAGCCGCCAAAAGTTTGTTGACATAGATTGGCGGTAATAAACTACAAAGGTGGTGAGTCAATCTACGTTGACTCCTGTGACAGTACGTAAACCTTCGTAAAAAAAATACATTACTGAATCGTCTTTTCAGCAGCACTCTACATATGTATTAGAGCTAATATGGCGCGCGACAGGGATCATTATAAAAGGGAACTATATTTCCTGTCACTTAAATTTATTAGATTTGTCACTAAACTGCGATACCCTAATTATTATATCTATCCCTAAGAAATATATTAGTCATCAAATTAATCAAATCTGTCTCTAAGTATGAGTCATCAGATTAGTACACCTGTATCATAAATTATAGTTTGATCATCAAAATTCGATCACCAAAATAATAGATCTGTCACGTAATGAATAGAGATCGTTCCTTAATTAGATGCTTCTACCTATTCTACTGAGGCAGGTTTGGTTAAGTACGACGACGAGCGAAGCGAGGAGGAGTGTTAGGTAAAACTAAGTAATTAACTAAACTAGGTAAAACTGCGACCCTCAGTGCGCGAGCCGAGCGAGCAAAGCGAACGTGCCGCGGCAGCGGCCGGCGAAGTGCCAGAACCGAACATTTTTTGATGAGTATAAATTTTTGTAGTAGGTACTTGAGTCTTGGATGTTTGTATGTATTTAATTATAGAGTATAGGTTTATGTATGTATGTCTGTCTACCCGTTGTTTAGCACACATATAGAACAAACTTTGCTTAGTTTGGGGCTGGGCCAATTGGTGTAATTTGTAAGAAGATATTATTATAAATCATTCATTGTATTATCATTATCGTCAAATTTCAGTTCAATTATTCAATATTATTTCTGAGTTATTTTTAAATAATATTTAAGTAACCGGTTTAATATTATTATATGTGATTCAATTTAGGTGACAGATCTACTATTTTAGCCACAAATATTATTTATTAGGTCACCAAAAACACATTTATTAGATGATCTGATCAATAAAATCATACCCATTATAAAATGACTCTATGTAGACACAACAGTTTTGGGTGTTGGCAGTGACGTAAAAAGACAAACTGAGCCGAATACAATTTTTTCGTTCAATTAACTGTCGATCAAACATAAACAATCGAGTTCAGTTTACTCACAAACGCGCAAAATATCAAAATAGAGGGTTGCACGGCTAAAGCGCTACCTCAGTGAGTAATCAGGCCTATTTACAATGAGTTACTTTTACAGAATTTAACAAGTAACGAACTTTTTAAACATAACAAATTATTAATGGCACTTATATTTGTACAAATAATAATAATATAAGGTAGTATCTATACAAAAGTGAACTGCATCCACCGAGCATTTCAACCACAAATATTCAGTGATATGAAATGATTTATGTACTCCTGTGACCCACAGGCTAAATAAGAAACCTAAGAATTTTTGAAAACTTATGACCTCAAAATAGCGCAGCGCTATCGCGGTCTATATTTATACAGCTTCTGCACGCGACTTTCTTGTATTTACAAATTTTTATGGTTTTGTAGCCAAATGGCAAAAACGAACCCTTATAGTTTCGTCAAGTCCGTCTGTCTGTCTGTCCATCCGTCCATAAGTCACAGGCATTTTACTCGAAAACTGCAAGATGTACATAAATGAAATTTGGAGTACGGAGTTTGTCAAAGCCGCTATTTAGTTTTGTAGGTAAATCTTCGGATTATTATTACTTAAATAGGAGGGATACATATCATACAATAACTGAAATGAAAAAAAAAAAAATTCCTCGTTGAGTTTCTTGCCGGATTCTTCTCAACAGCTTTTAAAAAAGATAATAGGTTTCTTCAAAAGTGCTTTTTTGATTAAGTGAAGATTTACGGTAATAATCGCTCCCAAAGTAGCAAAAATGTGAGTCCCCTCTATCTTGTAACCCGTTTGTCCAAAAAATATGCAATAATATGGAAAAGTAACGCTAACATAACATTCAACGAAAATTGGTTTCAACTTGGTTTTGAGTTATTGCCGAAAAACTGTGCTTCTCAACAAAAGGACGTAAGTGCCGTGAAGATACGCTCTTTTTTCTGGTAATAGATTTTTAAGACTTAGTAAGTGTTTTTTAATGTGTTATATATAACGCACATAATATTACTTGTTTTTATTTCGTAATGGCTACGGAACCCTATCTTGGGCGTGTCCGACACGCTCCTGGCCGGTTTTTTAATACTTAGAAATTCCACGATTAGGACCGTCCGAGACAGACATTAGTAAAGATTGACATTTTACTACTTTGACATTTCGCGATTTGGACCGTCCGAGACATAGACATTAGTAAAGCTTGACATTTTACTACTTTGACATTTCGCGATTTGGCCACCCCGAGACTTGACGTGGCACGACTAAGACGATGTAAGACATGGACCTCTTACGATGTGGACGCAATTTCGACACTGGACATTTTACGACTTTGACGTAAGACGCCGAGCCCTTATCAAACATATCACACACAACAGTTTTTGGGCGTTGGCAGTGACATAAAAAGACAAACTGAGCCGAATACAATTTTTCGTTCAATTTAATCGATCGAAATAAACAATCGAGTTCAGTTTACTCACAAACGCGCAAAATATCAAAATAGAGGGTTGCACGTGCACGTTGCCGGCTAAAGCGCTACCTCAGTGAGTAATCAGGCCTATTTACAATGAGTTACTTTTACAGAATTTAACAAGTAACGAACTTTTTAAACATAACAAATTATTAATGGCACTTATATTTGTACAAATAATAAATAATATAAGGTAGTATCTATACAAAAGTGAACTGCATCCACCGAGCATTTCAACCACAAATATTCAGTGATATGAATGATTTATGTACTCCTGTGAGTAAATGCTAAATTTTCCACGATTTCAAGTAAGTTCATTGGTATTCAGTCAAAAATAAAGCGCCGGCAGCGCACTCGTATTGATAGCAGTAGACAGACGCCAATAGATACTAGGTACCTATGGAATGTAAACATCACGGTGGCTACGGCAGGAGCGTTGCTTCTCGCGCCTCGTGCCGGGCGCGGCGCATTCCGCGGAACTCTGTTTTACTTGTAGGTCTCGCTGCGCGCGGTACGACTTGCTTTACCTTTATGCGCGTGCGTCGATTTGCTCCTGACACATAGTCGGAATGCTCCAGCTGCTGCGGCGAGGAATGCTAAAGAACACAACAAGTTCACGTTTTATTATTAGAGTTTTCTTCATGCCGGGTTGAATCAGGGCTAGGTAACTCTTCGGATTATTATTACTTAAATACTTGTGATGTATACATATCATTTAATAATATTGTAAATCTGTTTAAAAAAAATATACCTCGTTGAGTTTCTTGCCGGATTCTTCTCAACGGAAGTTTTTCCGAACCGGTGGTAGATTTTTTTTGACATTCATAAGTGCTTGTTATAGCCTAAATTGAATAAAGATATTTTGACTTTGACTTTGATTCGCAGTACCTATTTCGCCAGAATCTTTAATGGCACTATTGGGATTTTTGCACAAATTATATTAGTAACACTTCTGTTAACGGAAGCGGAACTAAACAAAAAAGTTCTATTAAACTGTTGCGAGTGGTTCCTTCTGTACTTACTGAATGATCCGTTGTTAGATTCAAGTTTTCGCGAAACACAGGACACTATAGTATATTGTATAGTTAGTATAGTATAGTATAGTATAGTCTAGTATAGTATAGTATAGTATAGTATAGTATAGTATAGTATAGTATAGTATAGTAGTAGTATAGTATAGTTTGAGTCCACATCCGCACCGTCTTTACTCTCCATAATCGAATAAACGTTTGTTCCGCTGCTTATTTGACTGTCCATACCTTGGCACCTGCTTCTGACTTTACCTATTTGTTTTAATGGGAAGCTTCGATTCTATTCGGAGCGTGTGTCGTGTTTGTTTTAAATACCCCGGGAAGGTAGGTATAGTGCGGCCGGTGTCGCGGGGAAGCCGCCGTGAGCCGTGACTCGTGACGTGACGCGACGAATATAGCTCGCCGAGCTGCCATCGCATCGGCATCGGCACATCCGCAACCGGCTTCAGGCTTCCGCGCTGAGAGCGAAGGAGCTCGCTCATCGGCCACGTATTATAATCGGCAATATATTATAATCATACCCAAATCGGAGATACAACAAGAACCCGTTCCTACTTGTCGGGTGTCGGGTCCGTTTTGTGTTGTGTGGGTCATTTCTATAGCAAATTGGTGTCGGGCAAGCGTGAATAGCTTCATATAAAGTGTTCTGCCACTGGAACAACCGATTAAAATCCGGGCCTGACATCTGACAATTGAAAACCAGCTCTAAGAGTTCAATACCTACTCATATTGCCTTGGTGGGTCATCGGCTCTACGAGCTTTATGTCCACTCAATTGCCAGTTGATTTGTAGTTTTATTTATTTAGTACTATCGCCAGTTCCAAGGGAGGTCTATGTCCAACAGTGGACGTCCTACTGCTGATATGATGATGACGATAAAAATGTGTATCTTTTGGATCTTATGTCTAACAAGTCAATCAAGTGAAAAAAATATCGAAGAACTCAAAGGTGTGTCAGTCTTCTGTAGGATGAATGAAGGGCAGGCTAAAACAAAAATATAGGCAAAAAACAAAAACTCGCGGCACAAAAT